>NC_057800.1:30709623-30834557 GCF_018294505.1 Triticum aestivum | reverse complement strand
GCGGGGACGGCGCGACGGGGACGGGCCCGGGGCGGCGACGGGGATGGGGGCGGCGACGGGGACGGGGGCGGCGAAGGGGACAGGGGCGGCGACGGCGACGACGTCGATCGATCGGGGCGCGCGGGCGGTGCTTCAATGGGGAAATAGAGGAAGAAACAGAGGGAGAATAAAATTTTCGTAAGTGTTGTATATATAGAAGTCACCTTTAGTACCGGTTGGAGCCACCAACCGATACTAAAGGCCTGTTTTGGCCAGGCCAAGCGGCGGGAACCGCACCCCCTTTAGTACCGGTTGGTGGCTCTAACCGGTACTAAAGGCCCCCCTTTAGTACCGGTTGGTGCCACGAACCGGTGCTAAAGGGGGTGCGCTGGCGCAGGTGCGGTGTGCAAGTTTAGTCCCACCTCGCTAGCCGAGGGGCGACGACACTGGTTTATAAACCCCCGTGCGCTAGCTCTCTCAAGCTCCTCTCCAAAGCAGGCCTACTGGGCCTACATGTTCTGTGCTGCCCTGTTGGCCCACTGGGCCTTTGCGGGCCTGCATCCTGGCCCAACAACAGGTTGGGTTTCTAGTCGTATGCAGGCCGCTCTGGCCTAGTAGGCGGGCTTTATTTTATTTTATTTGCTTTATTTATTTTTGAGTTGTTATTTTTGTGTATTTAGAGTTTCTTTGTGAATATTTTTGCTTTAGGTACAAAAAATTACAAACTTTCTGTTAGTGCCCGTAGTTTTCAAATTTGAATAGTTTAAATTTTGAATTATTTGAAATTAGTGTGAATCACTAGTTTGTGAATAACTTAACTTTAAAAATCAGTAAAGGCATGAAAGAATTTGTTTGCACATAAAATTTCTTCGCGTTTCAAATGCCAAAACACATAATTAACTACCCTAACTATTACAGAGATTCCCTTCTGGGTGTGAAACACAGAAGAAAGTGATGATAGTGAAGCCGATCACATCCCGGATCTTTGAGTGTGAAACTTTTTCTTCGCGTGTGTCCCTTTGCGTCGTAACCATGGAAAATCTTCATCATTTAACGGGATGCTCGGGTCAATATTCACTATGAATGGAGCAATTTCATTAAACTTTTCATAATCTTCTGACTTGTCTGTCTTGTCATCCACTCCCACGATGTTTCTCTTCCCAGAAAGAACTATGTGCCGCTTTGGCTCATCGTACAATGCATTCGCTTCCTTATCTTTTCTTTTTCTTGGCTTGGTAGACATGTCCTTCACATAGAAAACCTGTGCCACATCATTGGCTAGGACGAATAGTTCGTCTGCATACGCAAGATTGTTGAGATCCACTGTTGTCATTCCGTACTGCGGGTCTTCCGCTACCCCGCCTTGTGTCATATTGACCCATTTGCACCGAAACAAAGGGACCTTCAAACCACGTCGACAGTCAAGTTCCCATATGTCCTGTATATAACCATAATATGTTTCCTTTCCCGTCTTGGTTTCTGCATCAAAGCGGACACCACTGTTTTGGTTGGTGCTCTTCTTATCTTGGGCGATCGTGTAAAATGTATTACCATTTATCTCGTACCCTTTGAAAGTCATTATATTCGAAGATGGTAACTGGGACAGCAAGTACAGGCCATCTTCAATAGAGGTGTCATGCATGGTATGTGTCTGCAACCAGCTGGCGAAACTCCTGGTTTGTTCACGTGTAATCCAGTCATCAGACCGCTCCGTGTGTTTGGAGCGTAGCAAATTCTTGTGTTCATCCATATACGGAGCCATCAAGGCGGAATTCTGTAGAACTGTGTAGTATGCTTCAGTGAGAGAATGTCCGTCCATACATATTATTGTTCCCCTCCTAGCGTGCCTTTTCCATCCAGTCTGCCCTTATGCTGCGATTCAGGAACACCAATCGGCTTAAGGTCAGGAATAAAGTCAATACAAAACTCAATGACCTCCTCATTTTGACGGCCCTTGGAGATGCTTCCTTCTGGCCTAGCACGGTTATGAACATATTTCTTTAAGACTCCCATGAACCTCTCAAAGGGGAACATATTGTGTAGAAATACAGGACCCAAAACGTTAATCTCTTCGCATAGGTGAACTAGGACGTGCGTCATGATGTTGAAGAAGGATGGTGGGAACACCAACTCGAAACTGACAAGACATTGCACCAAATCATTCTCTAACCTTGGTATGATTTCTGGATCGATTACCTTCTGAGAGATTGCATTGAGAAATGCACATAGCTTCACAATGGCTAATCGAACGTTTTCCGGTAGAAGCCCCCTCAATGCAACCGGAAGCAGTTGCGTCATAATCACGTGGCAGTCATGAGACTTTAGGTTCTGGAACTTTTTCTCTGCCATGTTTATTATTCCCTTTATATTCGACGAGAAGCCAGACGGTACCTTAATACTGAGCAGGCATTCAAAGAAGATTTCCTTCTCTTCTTTGGTAAGAGCGTAGCTTGCATGACCCTGATGTATGCCGTCTTTTCCGTGCATACGTTGCTGGTCCTCTCGTGCCTCAGGTGTATCTTTTGTCTTCCCATACACGCCCAAGAAGCCAAGCAGGGTCACACAAAGATTCTTCGTCACGTGCATCACGTCGATTGCGGAGCGGACCTCTAGGTCTTTCCAATAGGGCAGGTCCCAAAATATAGATTTCTTCTTCCACATGGGTGCGCGTCCGTCAGCGTCATTCGGAACAGGTTGTCCACCAGGACCCTTTCCAAAGACCACCTTCAAATCCTTGACCATATCATGTACATCAGCACCAGTACGGTGGCGAGGCTTCGTCCGGTGATCCGCCTCACCTTTGAAATGCTTGCCTTTCTTTCTTACGGGATGCCTGCTCGGAAGAAATCGACGATGTCCCAGGTACACATTCTTCTTACAATTAGCCAAATATATACTGTCGGTATCGTCCAAACAGTGCGTGCATGCGCGGTATCCCTTGTTTGTCTGTCCTGAAAGGTTACTGAGAGCAGGCCAATCATTGATGGTCACGAACAGCAACGCCTTTAGGTCAAATTCTTCCCCCATGTGCTCATCCCACGCACGTACACCTGTTCCATTCCACAGTTGTAAGAGTTCTTCAACTAATGGCCTTAGGTACACATCAATGTCGTTGCCGGGTTGCTTAGGGCCTTGGATGAGCACTGGCATCATAATGAACTTCCGCTTCATGCACAACCAAGGAGGAAGGTTATACAAACATAGAGTCACAGGCCAGGTGCTATGGTTGCTGCTCTGCTCCCCAAAAGGATTAATGCCATCTGCGCTTAGACCAAACCATACGCTCCTTGCGTCATCTGCAAACTCCTTCCCGTACTTTCTTTCGATTTTTCTCCACTGCGACCCGTCAGCGGGTACTCTCAACTTTCCGTCTTTCTTACGGTCTTCTCTGTGCCATCGCATCGCCTTGGCATGCTCTTTGTTTTGGAACAAACGTTTCAACCGTGGTATTATAGGAGCATACCACATCACCTTGGCAGGAATCTTCTTCCTGGGGCGCTCGCCCTCGACATCACCAGGGTCATCGCGGCTGATCTTATAGCGCAATGCACCACATACCGGGCAAGCGTTCAAATCCTCGTACTCACCGCGGTAGAGGATGCAATCATTAGGGCATGCATGTATCTTCTGCACCTCTAACCCTAGAGGGCAGACAGCCTTCTTTGCTTCGTACGTACTCTCGGGCAATTCGTTGTCCTTTGGAAGCATATCCTTTATCATTACCAGCAACTTTCCAAATCCCTTGTCAGATACACCATTCTCTGCCTTCCATTGCAGCAATTCCAGTGTGGTGCCCAGCTTTTTCTTGTCACCTACGCAATTCGGGTACAACAATTTTTTGTGATCCTCTAACATGCGCTGCAACTTCTTCTTCTCCAAATCACTTGCGCAGTTTCTCTTTGCATCGGCAATGGCCCGACCTAGATCATCAACGGGCTCATCTGATGCCTCTTCTTCAGCTTCTTCCCGCATTGCCGGCTCAGCTTCTTCCCGCATTACCGGCTCAGCTTCTTCCCCCATTGTTGTATCATCGTATTCAGGGAACCCATGGCCAGGATAGCTGTCGTCGTCCTCTTCTTCTTCATTGTCTTCCATCATAACCCCTCTTTCTCCGTGCTTGGTCCAAACATTATAGTGGGGCATGAAACCGGACTTAAACAGGTGGACGTGAATGGTTCTTGACGTAGAGTAATTGTGACCATTCTTACAGCCAGCACATGGACAAGGCATAAAACCATCCGCCCGCTTGTTTGCCTCAGCCGCAAGCAGAAAAGTATGCACGCCCTCAATGAACTGGGGAGAGCATCGGTCATCGTACATCCATTGCCGGCTCATCTTCATTACACAACACCGAATAGACCAAATTAATACAAGTTCATACATAAATTTCATACAACACTTAAATGCAACAAACAAATAACTCTCTAGCTAAAGCATTTAAATGCAACAACAAATACGATCAAGATCGCAACTAAGGTAACAATGGATCCAACAGCATAATGATACCAAGCCTCACTATCGATGGCATATTTTCTAATCTTTCTAATCTTCAAGCGCATTTTCTCCATCTTGATCTTGTGATCATTGACGACATCGGCAACATGCAACTCCAATTCCATCTTCTCCCCCTCAATTCTTTTCAATTTTTCTTTCAAGTACTCGTTTTCTCTTTCAACTAAATTTAACCTCTCGACAATAGGGTCGGTTGGAATTTCCGGTTCACATACCTCCTAGAAAAAATTTCTATGTCAACTTGATGGGCATAATTTGTCATAAACACGAAATGCAACTAGTTTTAAAAGAGAATATATATACCACATCCGAATCATAACAAGGACGAGGGCCGACGGGGACGGATATCAAAACCATGGCACTATATGTATAACAAACAACGTACGGGTAAGATAATTATACGAGTAACTATATATCCAAATCACACAAACATCAATTTTTATATAAAATTTCATGAACAAGAGGCTCACCACAAGGTGGTGCCGGCGACGGGACGGTGCGGGCGATCGACGGTGGTTACGACGGAGATTTAGAAGGCACTAAGTAAACCACACCTACATATGCAAACTAAGTGTTATTTTTGACCTCAAATTGCATATAAATCAAATACTAGCACATATATATATATATATATATCCTCCCAAATTACTAAACTCACAAATTAATCACTATATAATGTTGGGGAATGTTGCAGAAAACAAAAATTTTCCTACGGTTTCACCAAGATCCATCTATGAGTTCATCTAGCAACGAGTGATCGGATTGCATCTACATACCTTTGTAGATCACGCGCGGAAGCGTTCAAAGAACGGGGATGAGGAAGTCGTACTCGACGTGATCCAAATCACCGGAGATCCTAGCGCCGAACGAACGGCACCTCCGTGTTCAACACATGTACGGTCAGCGTGACGTCTCCTCATTCTTGATCCAGCAAGGGGGGAGGAGAGGTTGATGAAGATCCAGCAGCACGACGGCGTGGTGGTGGATGCAGGGGTCACCGCAGCAGGGCTTCGCCGTTCTACTACGAGAGGGAGAGGTGTAGCGGGGGAGAGGGAGGCGCCAAGACTCAAGGGTGCGTCTGCCCCCTCCCTCCCCCCCTTTATATAGGCCCCCCTAGGGGGTGCGCCGGCCCTAGGAGATGGGATCTCCTAGGGGGGGCGGCGGCCAAGGGGTGGAGTGCCCCCCAAGCCAGGTGGGGCGCCCCCCACCCTAGGGTTCCCAACCCTAGGCGCATGGGGTGGTCCAAGGGGGGCGCACCAGCCCACTATGGGCTGGTTCCCCTCCCCACTTTGGCCCATGGGGCCCTCCGAGATGGGTGGCCCCACCCGGTGGACCCCCGGGACCCTTCCGGTGGTCTCGGTACAATACCGGTGACCCCCGAAACTCTCCCGATGGCCGAAACTGCACTTCCTATATATAATTCTTCACCTCCGGACCATTCCGGAACTCCTCGTGACGTCCGGGATCTCATCCAGGACTCCGAACAACTTTCGGGTTACTGCATATTCATATCTCTACAACCCTAGCGTCACCGAACCTTAAGTGTGTAGACCCTACGGGTTCGGGAGACATGTAGACATGACCGAGACGGCTCTCCGGTCAATAACCAACAGCGGGATCTGGATACCCATGTTGGCTCCCACATGCTCCTCGATGATCTCATCGGATGAACCACGATGTCGAGGATTCAAGCAACCCCGTATACAATTCCCTTTGTCAATCGGTACGTTACTTGCCCGAGATTCGATCGTCGGTATCCCAATACCTCGTTCAATCTCGTTACCGGCAAGTCACTTTACTCGTACCATAATGCATGATCCCGTGACCAGACACTTGGTCACTTTGAGCTCATTATGATGATGCATTACCGAGTGGGCCCAAAGATACCTCTCCGTCATACGGAGTGACAAATCCCAGTCTTGATCCGTGTCAACCCAACAGACACTTTCGGAGATACCCGTAGTATACCTTTATAGTCACCCAGTTACGTTGTGACGTTTGGTACACCCAAAGCACTCCTACGGTATCCGGGAGTTACACGATCTCATGGTCTAAGGAAAAGATACTTGACATTGGAAAAACTCTAGCAAACGAACTATACGATCTTTGTGCTATGTTTAGGATTGGGTCTTGTCCATCACATCATTCTCCTAATGATGTGATCTCGTTATCAATGACATCCAATGTACATAGTCAGGAAACCATGACATCTATTGATCAACGAGCTAGTCAACTAGAGGCTTACTAGGGACATGTTGGTGTCTATGTATTCACACATGTATTACGATTTCCGGATAACACAATTATAGCATGAATAAAAGACAATTATCATGAACAAGGAAATATAATAATAATCCTTTTATTATTGTCTCTAGGGCATATTTCCAATAGTCTCCCACTTGCACTAGAGTCAATAATCTAGTTACATTGTGATGAATCAAACACCCATAGAGTTCTGGTGTTGATCATGTTTTGCCCTAGGGAGAGGTTTAGTCAACGGATCTACGACATTCAGGTCCGTATGTACTTTACAAATATCTATGTCTCCATCTTGAACATTTTCACGAATGGAGTTCAAGCGACACTTGATGTGCCTGGTCTTCTTGTGAAACCTGGGCTCCTTGGCAAGTGCAATAGCTCCAGTGTTGTCACAGAAGAGTTTGATCGGCCCCGACGCATTGGGTATGACTCCTAGGTCGGTGATGAACTCCTTCACCCAAATTGCTTCATGCGCTGCCTCCGAGGCCGCCATGTACTCCGCTTCACATGTAGATCCCGCCATGACGCTCTGCTTGCAACTGCACCAGCTTACTGCTCCACCATTCAACATATACACGTATCCGGTTTGTGACTTAGAGTCATCCAGATCTGTGTCGAAGCTAGCATCGACGTAACCCTTTACGACGAGCTCTTCGTCACCTCCATAAACGAGAAACATGTCCTTAGTCCTTTTCAGGTACTTCAGGATATTCTTGACCGCTGTCTAGTGTTCCTTGCCGGGATTACTTTGGTACCTACCTACCAAACTTACGGCAAGGTTTACATCAGGTCTGGTACACAGCATGGCATACATAATAGACCCTATGGCTGAGGCATAGGGGATGACACTCATCTCTTCTATATCTTCTGCCGTGGTCGGACATTGAGCTGAGCTCAATTTCACACCTTGCAACACAGGCAAGAACCCCTTCTTAGACTGATCCATATTGAACTTCTTCAATATCTTATCAAGGTATGTGCTTTGTGAAAGACCTATGAGGCGTCTTGATCTATCTCTATAGATCTTGATGCCTAATATATAAGCAGCTTCTCCAAGGTCCTTCATTGAAAAACTCTTATTCAAGTAGGCCTTAATGCTGTCCAAAAGTTCTATATCATTTCCCATCAAAAGTATGTCATCTACATATAATATGAGAAATGCTACAGAGCTCCCACTCACTTTCTTGTAAACGCAGGCTTCTCCATAAGTCTGCATAAACCCAAACGCTTTGATCATCTCATCAAAGCGAATGTTCCAACTCCGAGATGCTTGCACCAGCCCATAAATCGAGCGTTGGAGCTTGCACACCTTGTCAGCATTCTTAGGATCGACAAAACCTTCCGGCTGCATCATATACAATTCTTCCTTAAGGAAACCATTAAGGAATGTCGTTTTGACGTCCATTTGCCATATCTCATAATCATAGAATGCGGCAATTGCTAACATGATTCGGACGGACTTCAGCTTCGCTACGGGTGAGAAAGTCTCATCGTAGTCAACCCCTTGAAGTTGTCGATAACCCTTAGCGACAAGCCGAGCTTTATAGATGGTCACATTTCCATCCGCGTCTGTCTTCTTCTTAAAGATCCATTTATTTTCTATGGCTCGCCGCTCAACGGGCAAGTCAGTCAAAGTCCATACTTCGTTTTCATACATGGATCCTATCTCGGATTTCATGGCTTCCAGCCATTTGTCGGAATCCGGGCCCGCCATCGCTTCTTCATAGTTTGAAGGTTCACCGTTGTCTAACAACATGATTTCCAAGACAGGGTTGCCGTACCACTCTGGTGCGGAACGTGTCCTTGTGGACCTACGAAGTTCAGTAGGAACTTGATCTAGAAGTTTCATGATCATCATCATTAACTTCCTCTCTAGTCGGTGCAGGCACCTCAGGAACATTTTCTTGAGTTGCGCCATTTTCCGGTTCAAGAGGTAATACTTCATCAAGTTCTACTTTCCTCCCACTTACTTCTTTCGAGAGAAACTCCTTCTCTAGAAAGGATCCATTCTTGGCAACAAAGATCTTGCCTTCGGATCTGAGGTAGAAGGTATACCCAATAGTTTCTTTAGGGTATCCTATGAAGACGCATTTTTCTGACTTGGGTTCGAGCTTTTCAGGTTGAAGTTTCTTGACATAAGCATCGCATCCCCAAACTTTTAGAAACGACAGCTTAGGTTTCTTCCCAAACCATAATTCATACGGTGTCGTCTCAACGGATTTCGACGGAGCCCTATTTAAAGTGAATGCGGCAGTCTCTAAAGCATAGCCCCAAAATGATAGCGGTAAATCGGTAAGAGACATCATAGATCGCACCATATCTAATAGAGTGCGATTACGACGTTCGGACACACCATTACGCTGAGGTGTTCCAGGCGGCGTCAGTTGTGAAACTATTCCACATTTTCTTAAGTGTGTGCCAAATTCGTGACTCAAGTATTCTCCTCCACGATCTGATCGCAAGAACTTGATTTTCCTGTCACGTTGATTCTCAACCTCACTCTGAAATTCCTTGAACTTTTCAAAGGTCTCAGACTTGTGTTTCATTAAATAGACATACCCATATCTACTCAAGTCATCAGTGAGGGTGAGAACATAACGATAGCCACCGCGAGCCTCAACACTCATTGGACCGCACACATCAGTATGTATGATTTCCAATAAGTTGGTTGCTCGCTCCATTGTTCCTGAGAATGGAGTCTTGGTCATTTTACCCATGAGGCATGGTTCGCACGTGTCAAATGATTCGTAATCAAGAGACTCTAAAAGTCCATCTGCATGGAGCTTCTTCATGCGTTTGACACCTATGTGACCAAGGCGGCAGTGCCACAAGTATGTGGGACTATCATTATCAACCTTACATCTTTTGGTATTCACACTATGAATATGTGTAGCATTACGCTCGAGATTCATTAAGAATAAACCATTCACCATCGGAGCATGACCATAAAACATATCTCTCATATAAATAGAACAACCATTATTCTCGGATTTAAATGAGTAGCCATCTCGTATTAAACGAGATCCTGATACAATGTTCATGCTCAAACTGGCACTAAATAACAATTATTGAGGTTCAAAACTAATCCCGTAGGTAAATGTAGAGGTAGCGTGCCGACGGCGATCACATCGACCTTGGAACCATTCCCGACGCGCATCGTCACCTCGTCCTTCGCCAGTCTCCGCTTATTCCGCAGCTCCTGCTTTGAGTTACAAATGTGAGCAACCGCACCGGTATCAAATACCCAGGAGCTACTACGAGTACTGGTAAGGTACACATCAATTACATGTATATCACATATACCTTTCGTTTTGCCGGCCTTCTTGTCTGCTAAGTATTTGGGGCAGTTCCGCTTCCAGTGACCACTTCCCTTGCAATAAAAGCACTCAGTCTCGGGCTTGGGTCCATTCTTTGGCTTCTTCCCGGCAGCTTGCTTACCGGGCGCGGCAACTCCCTTGCCGTCCTTCTTGAAGTTCTTCTTACCCTTGCCTTTCTTGAACTTAGTGGTTTTATTCACCATCAACACTTGATGTTCCTTTTTGACTTCTACCTCTGCTGATTTCAGCATTGCAAATACTTCAGGAATGGTCTTTTCCATCCCCTGCATATTGAAGTTCATCACAAAGCTCTTGTAGCTCAGTGGAAGCGACTGAAGGATTCTGTCAATGACCGCGTCATCCGGGAAATTAACTCCCAGCTGAGTCAAGCGGTTATGTAACGCTGACATAGTGAGTATGTGCTCACTGACAGAACTATTTTCCTCCATCTTACAGCTGAAGAACTTGTCGGAGACTTCATATCTCTCGACCCGGACATGAGCTTGAAAAACCATTTTCAGCTCTTCGAACATCTCATATGCTCCGTGTCTCTCAAAACGCTTTTGGAGCCCCGGTTCTAAGTTGTAAAGCATGCCGCACTGAACGAGGGAGTAATCATCAGTACGTGTCTGCCAAGCGTTCATAACGTCTTGTTCTGCAGGGAGAACAGGTGCGTCACCTAGCGGTGCTTGTAGGACATAATCTTTCTTGGCAGCTATGAGGATGATCCTTAGGTTCCGGACCCAGTCCGTGTAGTTGCTGCCATCGTCTTTCAGCTTGGTTTTCTTTAGGAACGCGTTGAAGTTGAGGACAACGTTGGCCATTTGATCTACAATACATGTTGTAAAGACTTTAGACTAAGTTCATGATAATTAAGTTCATCTAAATCAAATTATTCAATGAACTCCCACTCAGATAGACATCCCTCCAGTCATCTAAGTATAACATGATCCGAGTTAACTAGGCCGTGTCCGATCATCACGTGAGACGGACTAGTCAACATCGGTGAACATCTTCATGTTGATCGTATCTTCTATATGACTGATGCTCGACCTTTCGGTCTTCTGTGTTCCGAGGCCATGTCTGTACATGCTAGGCTCGTCAAGTCAACCTAAGTGTTTGCATGTGTAAATCTGTCTTACACCCGTTGTATGTGAACGTTGGAATCTATCACACCCGATCATCACGTGGTGCTTCGAAACAACGAACTGTCGCAACGGTGCACAGTTAGGGGGAACACTTTCTTGAAATTATTATGAGGGATCATCTTATTTACTACCGTCGTTCTAAGTAAACAAGATGCAAAAACATGATAAACATCACATGCAATCAAATAATAATAGTGACATGATATGGCCAATATCACATAGCTCCTTTGATCTCCATCTTGGGGCTCCATGATCATCTTGTCACCGGCATGACACCATGATCTCCATCATCATGATCTCCATCATCGTGTCTCCATGAAGTTGCTCACCAACTATTACTTCTACTACTATGGCTAACACGTTTAGCAAAAAAGTAAAGTAATTTACATGGCGTTTCTCAATGACACGCAGGTCATACAAAAAATAAAGACAACTCCTATGGCTCCTACCGGCTGTCTTACTCATCGACATGCAAGTCGTGATTCCTATTACAATAGCATGAACATCTCATACATCACATATATATCATTCATCATTCATCACAACTTTGGCCATATCACATCACAAAACACTTGCTGCAAAAACAAGTTAGACGTCCTCTAATTGTTGTTGCAAGTTTTTACGTGGCTGCAATAGGGTTCTAGCAAGAACGTTTTCTTACCTACGTGAAAGCCACAACGTGATTTGTCAACTTCTATTTACCCTTCATAAGGACCCTTTTCATCGAATCCGCTCCAACTAAAGTGGGAGAGACAGACACCCGCCAGCCACCTTATGCAACTAGTGCATGTCAGTCGGTGGAACCGGTCTCACGTAAGCGTACGTGTAAGGTTGGTCCGGGCCGCTTCATCCCACAATACCGCTGAAGCAAAATAAGACTAGTAGCGGCAAGAAAGTTGACAACATCTACGCCCACAACAAATTGTGTTCTACTGGTGCAAAGAAAACTACGCATAAACCTGGCTCATGATGCCACTGTTGGGGAACGTTGCAGAAAACAAAAAATTTCCTACGGTTTCACCAAGATCCATCTATGAGTTCATCTAGCAACGAGTGATCGGATTGCATCTACATACCTTTGTAGATCACGCGCGGAAGCGTTCAAAGAACGGGGATGAGGAAGTCGTACTCGACGTGATCCAAATCACCGGAGATCCTAGCGCCGAACGGACGGCACCTCCGTGTTCAACACACGTACGGTCAGCGTGACGTCTCCTCCTTCTTGATCCAGCAAGGGGGAGGAGAGGTTGATGAAGATCCAGCAGCACGACAGCGTGGTGGTGGATGCAGGGGTCACCGCAGCAGGGCTTCGCCGTTCTACTACGAGAGGGAGAGGTGTAGCAGGGGAGAGGGAGGCGCCAAGACTCAAGGGTGCGGCTGCCCCCTCCCCCCCCCCCTTTATATAGGCCCCCTAGGGGGGTACGCCGGCCCTAGAAGATGGGATCTCCTAGGGGGCGGTGGCCAAGGGGTGGAGTGCCCCCCAAGCCAGGTGGGGCGCCCCCCCCCCACCCTAGGGTTCCCAACCCTAGGCGCATGGGGTGGGCCAAGGGGGGCGCACCAGCCCACTATGGGCTGGTTCCCCTCCCTACTTTGGCCCATGGGGCCCTCCGGGATGGGTGGCCCCACCAGGTGGACCCCCGGGACCCTTCCGGTGGTCCTGGTACAATACCGGTGACCCCCGAAACTCTCCCGATGGCCGAAACTGCACTTCCTATATATAATTCTTCACCTCCGGACCATTCCGGAACTCCTCGTGACGTCCGGGATCTCATCCGGGACTCCGAACAACTTTCGGGTTACTGCATATTCATATCTCTACAACCCTAGCGTCACCGAACCTTAAGTGTGTAGACCCTACGGGTTCGGGAGACATGTAGACATGACCGAGATGGCTCTCCGGTCAATAACCAACAGCGGGATCTGGATACCCATGTTGGCTCCCACATGCTCCTCGATGATCTCATCGGATGAACCACGATGTCGAGGATTCAAGCAACCCCGTATACAATTCCCTTTGTCAATCGGTACGTTACTTGCCCGAGATTCGATCGTCGGTATCCCAATACCTCGTTCAATCTCGTTACCGGCAAGTCACTTTACTCGTACCGTAATGCATGATCCCGTGACCAGACACTTGGTCACTTTGAGCTCATTATGATGATGCATTACCGAGTGGGCCCAGAGATACCTCTCCGTCATACGGAGTGACAAATCCCAGTCTTGATCCGTGTCAACCCAACAGACACTTTCGGAGATACCCGTAGTATACCTTTATAGTCACCCAGTTACGTTGTGACGTTTGGTACACCCAAAGCACTCCTACGGTATCCGGGAGTTACACGATCTCATGGTCTAAGGAAAAGATACTTGACATTGGAAAAACTCTAGCAAACGAACTATACGATCTTGTGCTATGTTTAGGATTGGGTCTTGTCCATCACATCATTCTCCTAATGATGTGATCTCGTTATCAATGACATCCAATGTCCATAGTCAGGAAACCATGACTATCTGTTGATCAACGAGCTAGTCAACTAGAGGCTTACTAGGGACATGTTGGTGTCTATGTATTCACACATGTATTACGATTTCCGGATAACACAATTATAGCATGAATAAAAGACAATTATCATGAACAAGGAAATATAATAATAATCCTTTTATTATTGCCTCTAGGGCATATTTCCAACATATAAAGCATTGCAACAGCTAATCTAGCAATGAGAGATGAAAGGACAAAGTTGCTAACCTTTGTAATCATTTGAATGGATGGGGGCCTTCAAATCTTGAAAACTTTTGGGCAAAATGTGTGATGAGCTCGAGAGGAAGAGGGGAAGAACAGAGAGAGGAGAGGGGAAAGGGGAAGAACAGAGCGAGCTCGGGTGGACGAAGGGTTTATGTAGGACGACCTTTAGTACCGGTTCGTGCCAAGAACCGGTACTAAAGGGGCTGGAGGGGCCCCAGTCTGACAACATCCTGCCACCACTCTCATTAGTACCGGTTCGTGGCACGAACCGGTGCTAAAGGTTCGCCATGAACCGGTACTAATGAAAGCGGCCCGGCTAGCCGTTGGAACCGGCACTAATGTATACATTAGTGCCGGCTCAAATACAAACCGGCACTAATATGCTTCACGTTTGACCCTTTTTCTACTAGTTCTCCCTCAGCAACTCGAGCACGTGTGTCCTTTGCTCTCGTCTTCTCTTCAACATCAAGAGTACCAATGAGATCCACAACGGAAAACTCATGTCTCTTGTGTTTCAGGGAAGTAGCAAAATTGTTCCACGAAGGTGGAAGCTTGGCAATAATGCCTCCGGCAACAAATTTGTCCGGCAACACACACTTGAAGTACTCAAGTTCTTTTGCGAGCGACTGTATCTCATGAGCCTGTTGTACAACAGGGCACTCATCGGTCATCTTGTAGTCATAGAATTGCTCCATGACGTACAACTCGCTGTCGGCGTCCGAGGCACCAAACTTGGCCTCGAGCGCAGCCCACATGTCCTTGCCGTTGTCAAACGACATTTACGAATCCACAATGGAGTCATCAAGAACACTCAGAAGAGCGCCTTTAAAGAGGGTATCAATCTTCTCAAAAGCTTCCAGCTGTGCTGGATTAAGATCGCCCTCACGCTTGCCTTTGGTGGCATCATAGCAGCCCATGGTCTGAAACCAGTAGACTGCTCTCGTGTGCCACCTCTTATATTGCGCCCCCTTAAAGGCAGGCGGCTTCAGATGCGCAGCAAAACCACTCGGAGTAAATTGCCTATAATTCGGTTTTTGGATTGTTGGAAAGATGAGCAAATTACTACGAGATTTAATCCGAATAAACAGAAAATAAATCATGACCACAGCAGCAGAGATTAAACTAATCATGCGAACTAGCATAGCAGATGAACATATCACATCTAGGGCACATACTAGAAGCATGAATTATACCACGATCTCGAACAGGAAGGATAGAATCACATACGGTGCAGCGGGTGTAGCACTGCCGACGTTGATGTTGTCGCCCATGTCGTCGAGGACGAGGTTGCCGAGGTCAGGGAAGAAGTCGTCGTTCGCGAAGTCGTCGCTGCCAGCAGTCGCGCGAGTGCGCTCCCCAAAAACCTGATCGGCCCTCTCCCGTACAAGATCACTAGAGGCGGGGTTCCGGAGGCCTGCTGTCCCTTCTCGCGGTGCACGCCGGAAGGAGGGATGGAGAAGACTTGCTTGGCGGCGCAATGATCTGGAATGATGGTGAGAAACCATACGAAGCGGCATCGGCTAGGGTAGACGTCTGCCTGACTATATAGTGCGGGCCGGGTAGGTCGTGAGAGTAAACCCCACGTCCGAGTCGTCACGATCCAAAAGAATCGAAAGCGGTTCAGTAATTAACGCGTCCGTAAATTATTAATTAATGACTCATTAATTTTTCCATGCAGCAAAAATATAGACAACGTGGCGAGGCGAGCGAGGAGGAGGAGCGCGCGTGTAGGTCTCCTTTTCTCATGCTCATACAAGTGGTAGAAGAGCTCACCTTATAAAAAGGTGCAACTCTCTCTCAACTTCTGGGGTGGGACTAAACTTTAGCCTCACTCACTCCACTCACATGTGTGCATGAATGGGCCAAGAAAATTTCAGAATTTTAGTTGGGCTTTGGGCCAAAGGCCTACTAGCAAAATTCCAACAGAGAGCTCGCGAGGTTGGGCGCTCGCCCTACCTTGATTTTTGCCGATTTTTGTTTGCGTATACATGTAAACATATCTGGTCGATCGCTGGAAAAAAATCCGCTTAAAAGTCGCCGTGAAGCGTTTTATCCGGCCGTGATTGAACATGGTACCCATCTGGACACATTATACATATACTAAACCTAGCCAGGTTTAATTTACCTGGGTTTTTTGACTTTTTTCAATCAGTGAAAACCGGACCAATAGGGTGAAGACACGCTAAATAGTGGGGGATTTGCTGGGTACACCCATGGGTTCGCGTTGCTATTTCCTTGCAAATTTCATTTCCCGGTCAACCGTCCGTTCTGTCCGGGGGTGGCCTCCATCTCCTCACATGCATGCAACCCGTGGTGGCTAGCTGATTTTTCTCCCTTTTATAATTGGAGTTGGCTGGCTCGAGACGTCTCTTCCTCTCTCGAGAAGGCTCCAGCAGGCCGCCGCCCGCCACTTATCCCCACCGCCTCCGCCGCACCGCCTCCACACCACCGCCCAACAGATCCCTATATAAGAAAGAGACCCAACTTCGCCTATGCATAAGGACAGGGCACGACCGCAGAGGGACGGCTCCATCGATCTGCCTCCAGAGGCGTACATGGGAGGGGCTGCGTCGAGCCGCCGTGTCCATCTCGCCGCCCAGCACCTCATCCCCTCTGGCCGCCCAGATCCCCTCGCCATCTTCCAAGTCCAGCCCAACCACGACACGGCCGATGTCAAGCGGGCCTCACCGTTATGGTCATCTTGGCGCCGCTGGGTTCTCCGCGCCGCCGATGCCTAGGCCGACCCAACGTGCGCCGCCCGCACCCCGCGTGCAACGGCCGGGGGCTCCGCCGCCCACGATAGCGAGCACGCTCCAGCCTGACTCACCATGCGCCATCTTCCCTGACGCCCTGAGGGTGGCCACCCCAGGACCTACCTGGCGGACGAGGTTGGGACGGGTCCAAGGTTCTTCGCCGAAGTCCATGGCTTCACGAGCCCAACAACCAGAAGCAGGCATCCATGGAGGGATCCTCGAAACACCACCCGATGCTCCCTCCCTCTTCTTTCACTTCTCTAGCTAGCTGAAGGAAGGGCTCGAGCCGAGAGCGCTGCCTCCGTCGGTCTCTGGCTCCCCAGCCGGTCTCCGCTATCCGGTCCTCGCAGGCCCTCTTCCCCTCCTCCGTTCCTTAACAAAAACATTAAGTACTTCTTGCCTCTCCATTCTCTTTCCTACAATTCAATTAACTGAGTCAGAAACATATTACGGGATATTGCCGGTTGATCGATTGCTTTAATTAGTTGTTGGTTAGTAAGTCTGCCGCGTGTACACGAGTACGAGCAATGGATGTTTGTGAAGGCTATGAGATACTGGAAATCAAGGAGCTAATTGTTTGGGTCACTTGACTGAATTGTAACTGCACCATTTGAGGCGATTTTGCCCTGGTTTTGCTGGGTGGTAAGGTGGTTTATGGGAGTTGCTGAGTTGGTGGAAGATTGGGGCATTTGCATATGGTTGGTACTGAGGAGGACTGTGCTGCTGGAGTGGGAAGCAGGAGAGGTATGTTATCCTAAAATGTACACTCTTAACTGTTTTCCATTTGCCGCGTGTTAGCCTGAAATTGGTTATGTAGGAAAATTTTAGGTCGATTTGGTAGAGTTAATTCTTTTTATTTGGTGACTCGATTTAACATGATGCACACCATATCGATGACAAATTTTTGTTGTTGCAGCAACCGTTGGGATCTTGGATTTTTTTTCCCCGAGCAGAATGTGGACTTACTACCTTTATATTGAAGATTCAACAGTTGGAAGCTGATGTAACACGTCAGAAGTTCTCCACTCCTGCATAAATGGACTGCATCATCAACCTGCACTGTTAAGGTCATGCTTAATTGCTTATAGACGATCTAGGTCCAGATTGTGAAGTAGGAACACTCGAATTGTGAATTTACTTGAAACAATACCATGTATTCTTGACACTTTCTCTGATTCTTCAGGTGAAGTTGAAGAAAAGGTAAGAGAACACTGATTCTTCAGGAAAAACTGGATATGGAGCTGCAAGATCTAAATGAAGGACTTCGGGATGGTACTATTGTAATTGTTCATATGCGAATTTACAACTTGTCTGGCTAGACCTATGTTCTGAATAATCTTCATTCCTCCATCCATTGTAACTTCATGTTCAAAGGTAACCACAACTGACATATATGATTCTAATAGTCAAAATTGTGCTCTGTTATTCTGCTCTTTGTTCCATCTGGACATTTAATTATACCCTTTCAAATTTAAATTACTGAACGCGGAGATGAAACCATTTTCAGGTGCTTATGAGACGGAAGTTAAACGAGATGGGACAAGAAAAGAAGGCTTTTCAGGTTTTACTTGCTTAAATTTTCTGATCCATTAATTTTTAAAGGAACATAATTGCATAAGTAAGCAGATTTACTTGCTATCCATTGGAATAAAAAAATTGAGCGGAGATATGATTTTACTGTTCATGTTCTTTCTTTTCTATTTGTATTGAGGTTCATGCTCACTCAAATATACTCCCTTCGTTCCGAAATAATTGTCGTTGGAGGGGTTTTCCGACCAGGTGAAAACGAGTGAAATTACCAAACTGCCCCTCCCCCACCCACCAACTTGAAATCGCACGGGCCGTCGTCTTCCTCCGTTGCTCCTTCCCTCCGCCAGGACTCCGTCGCTCCTCCCCTTCGCCAGGCTCCTCCGTCGTCCACATCTCCGGCGCCCTTCCCCGCCGGTTGCCTGCGCCGCTCCAATCGAGAGCTCGATCCCCTCTGGTCGCCCTTCCCCGCCGCGATCGAAAGCTCCCTCGCCGCGGTCCGGAGCTCCCTCACCGGCGGCCGCCTTTCCCCACCGGTTGCCTGCTCCGCCGCAGCTCCGAATCCTTCCCCGCTGGCCGCGTATCCCTCGCTGGCCGTCTCCCTCCACTCCAACCGAGAGCTCGAGGTCAGCCGCCGCTGCTGCTCGCTGCTCCTTTCTGCTCCTGCATACGCACAATGATTTTGATCAGAATTGCTTGGATTTCTGCTGGATGAACACAGAGACAAAATAATTACTCCGTGTGTCCCTCTTCTGCTGGATGAACACAGAGTAATTATAATTATTCTGCTGGATTTCTGCTAGAGTAGTATACAGAATAAATTTTGGATTTCCTGTAATTTTGGAAACATCTTTATTGAACAGGAGTACTAGTATGAACAATAGTTTGATACACCAATGCTGCAAAACCTGCAATGCATCACTGGCATGTTACTTGTTCATCCAGTAGGCGTCCATGTTCCATTTGCTACTGGGACTGTGGAGCATATTAGCATTGCCTAGTAGCCATCCCACGAGCCGCCAACTCTCTACAGCAGAAATTCGTTCAAAATAGGCCGGTAGCTGGAATGTTAGGAAACAGGGAGATGTGGTGACCGTGACAGGTACCTGAATCATTGTAAACTGGAATATCTCTTCTTCCTCAGGGCGAGCTCCTCGGACTCGGACTCTCTGCTTAAACTGGTTCTGCCGGCACAATGAGATCGAGGGCATAACCTTCATTAAAATTTGGACAGAAGAGACTAGTACTCGTGAATTTATTTAAGCGGCCAATTTGAACAAATAAAAGGATGACAAGGGGAAAACCTCTTCGACCCATAGTCTGCTTAATATCTCTCTTTCTTTGTGGCCAAGCAGCACTCTGTAAGTCGAATGGAGCACTAAATGGCAGAATGATTAGCTAAAATGAATGTGAAATGTGAATAAGCCAATTCATTCTATTACCCCTGTTTGTGTAGAACAGAATAGAATAACAATTTGTCTATTCTTTTATTAATGGTTTTCTACCAAAAAGCATTGTACTCTGCACCTGTATGGGTTCAGGAAATTGCAACCAGGACACATTCAAAATTTCAAAGTATTACCCAAATTGCCACATGTAACGAGGGTTAAGCCAAAAGGCTCTTTGTGACAGGTTTCTTTCCGACGAGTCATTAGATCATACCTGAAAATAGTTGCATGACCACAGCAGCAAGCTTCAACATAATTATTCAGCCGTAGATCAGCAAGACAAAGTTGGCTAACGCTGCTCGACCACCAAGGATAGAGTCCGGATGTCTTATATTGTGAGAAAATCACACTTCACCAACAGCTAGCTGCAGAACATGATTTTTACTCCATACTCCATTTGTATGTGTATATTTCTACTACTCCATTTGTATGATCACTCTCTGATACTCCATAATCCATAATAATCCCAAGAGAAGAGAAGCGAAGCGAAGAGAAGAGAGCAAGAGTAGAGAAGAGAAGAGTAAGAGAAGAGAAGAGAATTCTTTGCACTGCTCCTCTTCCTACTCCAAGAACTACTCCTACTCCTAACAGAAATAAATTAAGTTAATTAACTTAAAAAAGATTTTTCAGTTAATTAACAGGAGTAGTTCTAAGGTGCAGAGTAGTTTAGTTAATTAACTATTCCTACTCCTAAATTTAATTTACTGAAGAGAAGAGAAGTGAGTAGAGGAGAAGTGAAGAACACTAAATTACTCAAGCCTTGCTAAATAGCAAATCCTATACTCCAGCACATAAAAGTTCCTACAGAGCAAGCAATTGGCTTTCTTCCAATTAGCTTGATACTCCACAGATTAGGTTGCAGCAAAAATGCACTACAGAGCAAACAATTACTCCAAACAAGCACCATTGATCAGCATCCTACTCCTGAAAACAAGCACTATTTGCACTTACAAATTCGGTGTGAATTACTGTACAGTAACACTGATCATGGGAGTACAAATTCGGTGTGAATTACTGGACACCTCCTTTACACAGAACAGTTTGCAACAATGCTAATAACTAGCTGGCACTTAAAAAAATCCATGGATTCAACCCAACTAAGCTTGAGTGTGTGATTGTTTACCAGTGGTAACCATCTTGACCATTTTTGGCTGGCTGGTAATAGCATTTGTTTTATTTTGTGGACACAAAAACAACCCTAGCCACACAAAAAACAATAGGGAATATACATTCTTTTTTCCTTTTGTTTTTGAGGGGAGAAATATGCATTCTGTTGGATGGCTTCCGTGACTAAACCTGATTTTCAACACCTTTGAACAAAGTCATGGTATAAATAAAGAGAATGAAAGAAAATATCTGAATATGACAACTACTCCAGTAAAACATAGTGAAAGTGCAATTAAACTACTGTGCTGAATTTGGTTCATAGATACCCGCAAGATTTAGGATTCTCAAACAGAATAAAACCCACAAGATTTATTCAGCACAAATAACCCAGTAAATTCCTACACTACTAAACAAGAGCAGTACACTACTGCTGCACTTGCTACTCCAGTAATTGGAAGCAATACTCCAATACTGTTGTATTGGAAGCAATGCTGCAGTAGTTCAAGCAGTACTTCGGTACTGTAGTTCAGTGGAGTAGCTGTAAAGAATTAACACTAAGCATCAGCAAGTTGTACAGAATTAACAAAATTAAGAAAGCATCAGCAAGTTAACAAGCTACTGAAAAACTACTGCAATCAAAACAGTACTGCAAAATTACAAATTCAAAATTTGCAAAATTTTGTAAACTGAATTTTTTGCCAAGGAAACAAAATTCACCTAAGAGCTACTGCAAGCAGGTCTACTTGCTTTTGGGGTGTTTTTGCACAACCTGTTTGTCTGCCATGCAAGAATGTGTGCTAAACCTATCTGTCTAAAGCAAGCAAGCACCAAACAATTTGCCTGCTAAACCTGTCTGCTCCAATCTGTTTGTTGAAGTCTACTTGCACAAATCCGTCTGCTGCTACTTGCTCCAAGAACAAGAAGAGAAGAGAAGAGCAGCAATCTTGCACAAATCTGTCCGCTACTGCTTGCACAAATGTCTACAAGGTCTACTGCTCCAAGCAAGCAAGCAGAGCAAGAGAAGATGACAGGAGAAGGGGAAAAAAGAGACCTTTTTACTCCGGCGAGCTCCTTGCTGAGCTCCTCCACCTGCATCTTTGCCTTGAGCGCGTAGCCGTCGGCGGACACGGGGTCTCCGCGCTTCCACCCTGGCGGCACCCAGTACGGGTCGGCGCCGACCTCCCGGCGCAGGGCCGCGAGCTCGTCCGGCTCGAGCCAGTACTCCATGGCGCCGTCGGCGTTGTGGCAGCGGCGGATGCGCTCGGCCTCCTCCGTGGCGCCACCGGCGTGCTTGAGGACGTGGTCCAGGCACACCACCGCGACGGCCTCCTCCCCATCTCCCGCCTCCGTCGCCAGATCCAGAGTAGGCGCATCAAAGCTTGACCTCGGATGTGGGGTGGGGTGCGAGTGGACGACGGGTGTGAGTGGAGGCGGAAGAAAGATGGCGGCGACGGGGAGAGATGGTGGCCTCCTGGCCGATGTGGTGGGTGGCCGGCGAGCTGGGTGAGGTGGTGGCCGGCGAGGTGGTCGAGGTGGTGGCAGAAGAGAGGCGAAGGGGAGAGAGGGCGACGAGAGCAAGAGTGAGTGGACAGCGACGAACGGCGCGAGGGTAAAATGAGAAAGTGCGTTAATTTCGTAACGTGGCTGAATTTGTACTGGAGTTGTCCAACGACAATTATTTCGGAACAGAGGGAGTATCATGTTGTGCGATTGTCTGATCCATGCATACTTTTTTCTTTTAGTTTGTTTTATTGATAGGCAACGTCGTATTTTTTTAATCAAAAATCTCTATGGGGTTGGTGAATCTGCGTTCATTGGATGATCTCTTCTTTAATATAATATAAGAATGGTCCTTTCTTAGAATAGCAAGACCGAATCTGGTTAGGTTGGGTGTGAAATCACCCGACATGAAATGCACTCTATACACCAATTATTTACTTCCATTTTCATTGGTATGAAGTCTGCCATTAACATACTTTTTTGTTAACATATGTTTTAGTAAATGTGGGAAGCACCACTGGGTATAGAACAATCGCACCCTTGATAATTAACTTTGTCATTTGTTTCAGACTACATAAGTTACAAATAATGTTACCCATATGTTTTGTAATGTTCAAGTTAAGATTCTGACGGGGGATAATTATCATTCATCTTCAAATTTATATTCTGAAAAGTTCTTCAATTCGAACACTAAGGAAGGCTATTTCAGTTTTCACAACTTCTCCCAAGTTGGACAATGAATTTCTATTTCTACTGCCAGTACTTATGTTTTCACTACACCTACAGGCTGCACGCAAGTCTGAATAATAATGAACTAGATGATTAAGGCGTTTTTCTATTATATATAATCATATATTTCTAAAATAAATCCCAGTCTATATGAAATGCTAATGAGATCTTGTGCTGTAAATACATTCTAAAATCTCTTCAGTCTGGGGCTTCCTTTAGAGTTTCGTTAGTACTTTCTATGGAAAAATCATTAACAATTCTATCCAGTGAAATGCTGGCCCTTTTCATTCCAACTATAGGACAACTATAAACTCAAACTATGCTGCTTAGCTGTGCTATAATATGCTAACTCTGAACAATTGATTTGCAACCAATTAGCACTAGACGCCATGTTCTTCATTTTCGTCAGCCAAAATGCAGAAGATCGAATTGCCCTTCTCGGCATCCTGCCCTGCCGCCTCTTCCACTTGAAACTCCTCTGCAGCCATGGTGATGGTTGTGCGCCTCTGTTACTGCAAAACCGCCTACCTCGAGGTATAGAACAGCAGCCACTGTTTTTTGCAAATGAAGCCACCGGGGCTTGGCAGGTCATGTCCATCGCGCCGTGTTGTCAAAGTTGCTGCTACTACCTCTGTTTACTTGGCCAAGATCGAACTACAGCCACGGCATCAGATGGTTCCACGTGTGCTTTTGTTTGCCCTATAGTTAAATCAAGTGTTCTCTCTTTTGCCGGCCACTAAGAACCAGCTAGAGTGATGGCGGCCACGACGACATGGTGTTTTTCTCCATTAAAAGCAGTAAGTGTATTATGTTCTGATAGTTACCACAACACTATAAAAACTACTCCTATATGAAAAAAACAACATTCTTCATCCGTTTACTATAAAAACTACTCCTATATGAAAAAAAACATTAGAAAAAACTCAACAACAACTGAAAAATATCTATACACAATATAATAACATAAACTATATGCAATATAATAACATAAACTATCATCTGCAAGCAGACACTACTACTATCACAACAAGCGCACTGCGGTGTGGCTTAGATCGGTTCCCTCTAAGATTGATTTGTTGTATTTGTTAAGCAATGAAATCTCTTTTTTCTCACAAAAAAAAAGAAAGAAAGAAAAGACACTACTACTTTGTGAAGAAGAAAAAAAAATCCTTGCCAACATAACAATGCTCAACAAGGTCAATTCATAAGGCAGACTAAAATGTTGGCAACGATATGTGGCAATGTTTCGAATATCATACCACTCCATATATATTACCACTTGGCATGTATTCCCAGCGCCCAGATAGCGACGATCCCATTATCACATACACGGGCGCGCACCCTCCCGTCAGACGTGTGCAGGACTTTGCAAAATCACTTTACCACTTTATCACAGGCACCAATCCTTCAGGAGGATATACTAGAATGATCTAATCCACTAGCAACTACTTCTAGCTTATTTATGTAGTGTGTTTGTGTTTTTATATACAGTTCTCTGTTTGCAGTGAACTGTATGTAGTTTGAATAACTGGTTTACTTCCGAAGTGTGCTACTTTTAATTTGTACCTTTGTATCCCTACGTTTGCAACATTTCAATAGCATCATATGTTCGATTTCTTCAATGTCTTTATATATTAAACTGAGATTAAATCAGCATGCACTGATCCACTCTTGAATCAGTAGATTGCACATTTTGCGAGTGATCATCGAGCGCGGCGTGCCGCCGCGCGGGTTAGGCTAGTTATTGGGCTGTAGTCCGTAGCAACTAGCAGGTCGTCACGGCGTCATGCACCAGCTTGCTCGCTCGATCCAGTCGTCCATCAACGCTTTGAGACGGAACACCATGCTCCATGTAAAGCCCGAACTGGTTGACACGAACCCTAGCAGGCATTCGAAATCACTAATTGTGGAGTACTCCTCGCAAAGATCATTCTCACTTTCTCAAGTTACGATAAATGACGCGTGCCACTTGTCGCAACCTGATAGTTTTTCTTTTTTCATAGATTCATTTATTCAAAATGTTTTATCTTTTAAACCGTGTGTCCAAACCTTGAACCATTTTTACTGTTGGATTCCCCATGTTGAGATCTTTAAAACTATATCCCATGTTGATAGGTTTTGACGACCTTTTTTCACAAAAGAATCGGACAAAAAAACTAAATTGGAAGCATGGTTTTTTTCCCTTTCCGGAAGAGGCACAGCTGTGCCTCTCGCGAAACCACAATCATGCCTCTCGCGGGAACAAAACCGTGCCTCTCACGAAAGAAAAAAAAGCCAGAAAACATGTTCTTTTTTTGTTTTAGAGAGGCACGTCGCGAAAGCAAGACCGTGCCTCTAGCGAAAGAAGAAAAACCGAAAAATGCATTTTTTTTCGTTTTCGAGAGTCATGGTCGTGCTTCTCGCGAAAGCAAAAATGTGCCTATCGCGGAAGCAAAACCGTGCTTCTCGAAGAAGAAAAAAACACGTTTCTTTTTTGTTTCCGAGAGTCATGGTCGTGCCTCTCGAGAAAGCAAAAATGTGCCTCTCGCAGAAGCAAAATCATGCCTCTCGCGAAGGGAAAAACACGTTTTTTCATGCAAAAAGTTTTTTTCGATTTTTTTGTCCAAAAGCTGGGAAAGACCGGTGAAAACCAAAACGTCGAAAAAGCCCGGTTAAAAAGCCGAAAACATGTGCGAAAAAATAGAAAAAACAAAATCCGGAGGAAGCGCCCAGAGCACGACACATGGCGGGGTGGCTGAGAGCACGCCAAGTGGCGCTGATCATTGTGAGGCTCCCGAAGAAGCGCTCGTTAGCTAGTTACTCTCGCATGCACCGGCCGGACAGAAGGAGCGGCGGCGCGACAGTCACGACCAGCAGGTGCGCGTGCATGACGCTGACGCCCAGAAGGAAAGGGCATGCACATATGAAGGGTAGAGGTAATTTTTTTAAAATTTTATAGTTTGATTTTCAGATAATGGTTTAATAATACAATTATCAAGATCGAGTTGCGCAGCAAGATGTCCGGTGGCTTGACTTAATGACTTGACAGTGTGTTATAGTGAGATATTCAAAAGTCTGATCTTGGCAAAAATTAAGAAGATTGTCAAAAGAAGGGAAGGGCACTGCCATTTCCCAGATCTTGTAGACGCCACTAATGCTTTCTTATCCTTATGTTTTAGTTTGTTATTCTATTTAATCATGTTTAAATTTCCACTATGTATTTGGTTATTCTGTTTAGGATCAAATAAAAACATTGGTGTGCACTGTTAATGTGTGTTTATCCATTTTGGTTTCATATAAAAAAAGTTATCCTTAAGAGTTTGTCCCACCTCAAAAAAGTTTCGTCCTCCGCCACTAGCCCCAGTAATGTGAGCTTAAGTTATTAGATGGGTGAATTTTTGGTGGTGATTGTTTCACTACTGATCTAAAAGAACTCAGAAATCACAGATAAAGGGAGGGGAGGAGAAGGGAATTCAGGGGAACGCCATCCACTTGGTGCATCCCCTCTTAGTTTGCTTCCGAGTTTGGTAATTTGACAGGTTCCATTGGCCACAACCTGGCAAGAAAAAAAGTGTTACAACAACCACTGCACACCACTCAGGTTACACTTTATCGGTTTCCTTTCATATTTGAAATAAAATCGGGGGTCATACCCCTCGTTTCGAAAAAAAAACACTCACATTACACAGTCATCATGAACTGCTTGAGCGTTGAGCCCATATACCCTCTTGGGCTTTGGCTGTACACCTTTGGTGTTTTTTTTAAATGACAGGATTCCTGCATTCATTAAGAAGAAAAGAGTATTTCTTTTTGCGGGCAAAGAAGAAAAGAGTTGTTCAGTTTATTAGATAAAAACCTTGTGAAAACTAAATTGTTCGGTTAATTATGGTTATGGAAAAACGGACGAAAACCATCACAACACTTAAGTGCCACACAAAGAGTACCCACACCACTGCAAAGAGGGTCTTGCAGAGAGCGCATACATGTGTCATCGTCATCATTCCCCCCTAGATGTGTCATCGCCATCCATAAACACCGAGCACGACTCCCACTTCGCTATAGTCCATCGTCGCTATAGTCCATCCGGGATCAATGGATGTGGAGAGGAAAAAGATGTTTCCTTTTAAAGACCTGTAGAGTAGGAGTTAGCACGTGAATCTGAGCAACTACCCACCTCACTGCATTTTATAATAGTCCCATGTATAACTTCTCTCGTGATAAAGAGTTCCCGTAGATAGTCATTTGTACTCCAATCTTCGTTGTGTTTTGTATATTCTGGATGAATACCTCTTTCGATGAATATCTCGTGATAAAGAGTTCCCGTAGATAGTCATTTGAGAAGCTTTATTGGCATGTATCACTAGGACGGTATGGAACCGCCGGATCTAATAAGCCGGAGGTCAATTTGCCCACGGCGCTCCTTGTGGCGATGGCTCTACCTCCCGCGTCTCCTTACCTCTCCTTGTCCCCAGCCACCCACCTCTCCATCCAGTGCATGTCCTCTCCTCATCTCTACTTCCACCAACGTCTAATATGGTGGCGGCTCCCTGTCTTTTGCCTCTCACTGTGATCGATCTCAGTGCCAGCTCCTGGAACATGTGGTGCGCGGGATCTTCCCGCTGAGGCGTATTCATACTGCTAGAGGTAGAGGATGGACGCAGTGTGTGTCGGTGCAAGGGCATGGCTTGCCAACATGCTAGCGGTGGTCACTCAGACGCGGTGTAGAGGAGCAGTCGGGATGGGCGCCATTGGGCGACATTGTGGGCCATTGTGTCTATGCCGCCGACCGTGCATGCCGCAGTGGTGGTTCTACCTTGGTGTGCGTCCCTTCCTAGGATCCTCATGTAAGAGCATCTCCAGCCGTTGCGTCCCAAGACGCGCCGAAAATCGTCGCTTGAGGGCGAGCTGGTGTTTTTTTGGGCGTGGGGGCGAGCACGTCCCCAGCCGTCGCCCTCAGGTCGGGCCTTGGGTCCTAGACGTCACCACAGTTCGGCCAAATTTCAGCAAACACGGTCAAATTTCAACAAACACGACATATTTCGGCAAAATTTAGACGTTTTTTACACGAATAAAATGGACGGAAAAAACCCTAAACTACGGGCCGAAGTAGGCGCTGAGAAGGGCGAGTCGTCGCCGGCGTCGTCCTCCTGCTTCTCCTCCTTGACACGGCCGGCGCCGCTGCTCGACCCCTCGCCCCGGCGCGCTGCTTCACGGCGGCGGCGTTCGGCGATCTCCTCCAGGGCGCGGCGCTGGCGGTCCAGCTCCATGCGCGCGTAGTCCTCGCGCGCCCACTTCAAGGCGCCCTCTTCTTCGTCGGCCTCCTTGGCGAGAGCAGGCTCCGGCTTCACGGCGGCGAGCCCCGGCTCCGGCTTCACCGTCGCCAGCCCTGGCTCCCTCTTCAGCTTGACCAGACGAGGAGGGGCCGAGGAGGAGGAGCCACGGCCGCCGTCGTTGATGACGAGGCCGGCGCCGCGGGTGCGCCTACTGAGCGGCGTCTCGGACGGCTCTGGCTTGACGCTGACCAACGCCGGCGCGCCGGAGGAGTGAGAGGAGGATCAGGATGAGGAGGAAGAAGAGGAGGATGACCATCCCATCATCCTCCTCGGCAGCCACGCGCCGCCGCTCCGAGCGGTCGGGTACTTGAACGGCGGATCATTGCCGCCCTCGAGGTGCGTGAGGACGCCACTGAGCGTGCGGCCCGGGATGCCCCACCACAGGTGGCAGCCCTCGCTGTTGTTGTGGCCGCGCGGCGTCGCCGCATTGTTGGTGGAGGCGAGCCGCTCCTCCTGCCAGCGTCTGAAGTATGCCGCCCACGCCGCGTGGTTGCCGGTGGCGTACTCCGGGAGCGCCCGCGCACGCTCGATCTCGGCGTGGAAGTAGGCGGGAGTCTCCGGGACGGGCAGAGGGGGGACAGGGACCCCGCCGGCGCCGAGCCTCCACCGCGACGGAGCGCGTACGTCGGGCGGCGCGGGGTAGTTGACCTCGTGGAGGAGGTAGGCCTCCCACTCATGCAGCGAGCGGCGGCCGAAACCGTTGGCCGCCGCCGCGTCGCCGGGGTACCTCGCGCTCATGGTTGCCGGGGGGGGGGGGGAGAGGGGCTCAAACGGCGAAGAGAGGGGAGGAAGTGCGATGGCGAGGAGGACTGCCAGTGCCGATGGATGGGTGCCTCACCGGCGCGGCCAGGGGCGGCTTTTATAGCGGCTCAGGGGCGGCCGTGTGCGAACGCGTGGCGGAAGGCGGGGCTGCGTCGCTGCACTTCGCCGCCCGTGAATCAACGGCAGGCTGACCGGCGGCAGCCTTGACATTGATTCCCCGCGGGAAAACCAAGACGATGAGGACGACCACCCTTCGTCTCGCTGACGTGCCGGTGCCGCCACTCTTTCACGTCAAAACCAAGACGATGAAGACGATGAGGCGGAGGCTGTTGGAGGCGCGGCTGGAGATGCTCTAAAAGTTTAGCACTAGTGGCAGGCGTCTCATTGTTGTGGTTGCCATCACATGCGGCATTTTTGTGTGTGAATCGGATGTGGCGGCGGGTGTGAGCTGGTCGCTCAGCAGCAATGAGTTTTGCCAGATTAGGAGAATCTAGCACGACGCACTGGATATTGGCTCGGTCTCGTTGGGAGCTGCCACTGGCAAACTTCGCCAAAGCGGCGCATTTGGCAGCAATGACTGCTAGCCATTGTTGTGGAACACACGACAACCATCAGAGATGGTGGTGTAGCAGTGGTCGGAAGTGATACAACGATGCTTCCCTACCGACAATCTCATTTGGTAGAGTGGTAGACAATCACTATGGCGACAGACATTGCAAATCTATTATCTCTGCATGAAAAACCATCATCTTGCCTTCTGGCTTGATTAGGGAAGTGTTATGACCACGCATTATTACCTTGTCGAGCATGTCGGTCGAAAGTTCTTCAAGGTGATAGCCCCAGGCTTGAAATTTGGTTGGACCAACCAACATCGACGTGTGAGCAGTGATACCTTCTTGAAGGTATTGTCTTGGAGTGTTACCCTCTTTCTCTACTAATATGTCATTGTCGCTTTCGTGGTACAATCTAGAGATGTTGTCCCGAGAAATATTTTATGTGGATGTCCTCAATTTTTTCCTTTTCCACTCTGTAAGCGAATTTGTTCGGCATTATCTATAATTAATAATATATGTCTATGTGCATCACTCCATATAGAGCCCATGAGTCTTTCCCTCCTTTGGATAAAAGACATGTATCACTACATACAAAGAAGGAAATTAACACTTATGCGTCCTAGATAAAGCTTTTGAAATAACATCCTAGCTATAATTTCCCGCAATAAAAAAATCCTATCTATAATCATATATCGCTACGTACAAACAACCAAGCACTCATCGCAGTGACTCAGTGGAGCATCATGTCATCTTTCGGCTAAAATCCCTAGGTGCCGGCTCATACCACACACTGGCAAATAAACACACCATGAACCGCTGCCTTAGAAAGCACGGAGATAGAGCCCATAAACCAAGATGTTAGATTGGCCGGCTGTAAATATTGGGATGCTACATGACTCAGACCATAGTGAGTGTACGTGTGGTACGTACTTGGACACTGCCCTGCCACCATAGCATGACCAAGGGAGTCAATACATTGTGAACACATTTTTTTTTAGTGGAGTGAACATTTTTTTAATGAACATTAAAAAAATCCTTTTAGATGCCATAATATTTTTACAAGAATTTAAAGCAAGAAAACTTCATGATTGATATAGAGTTTTTTTTAATAAATCCCGCGGGTTCATACTAGAATTACTCAAATGTTCATGATTCCTGGTACTACCCAAAAGACCTATTCAAAAATATCATACGGATTTTCCAATAATATGTGTACTACACATTTTTTTTGTGAGTGTATACTACTCCTCCACATATTAACTTCGCAGGAAAACGTTAAACCGTACCGGGCATGTATGATGTATCACTAAACAGCACAGCGCAGGCCGCACGCAATTTAAGCAGACGAGAAGCACACGTAATGCAAGGAGATGGTCTTTCTGCAATGCTTTTGAGAGTTCTCAGGGCATGTACAATGGAGGCAGCATTTAGTGATGGTCTCAAGTGCCACATCAGCTTAGGCTATAGCACATAAAATTTTCATCCAACGCAGTTGATGTCATGTGGTAGCCAGACGAGGTAAAGAAAGCTCCAAACATCAGTTCATAAAAGTAAACTCGACACATGCACTCTCCTTCTCTCTAATTTTCTATAGGGACCACTCTTTTTCTGTGAAGCGGCCGACTCCTCTGCAGGAAGCACCTTGCCTCTGCAAGCTCCTGTCTTTATGGTCAGACTTGTCCATGATGGCTGATTTTCGACGTGGAGCCCTTGAGGCATATGTCCAGGGTGGCGCATTGGCCATGCCCTCATGGGCATACCCAATAGGCGAAGGATGAACTTTTATTCCCATGTGGTGCCCTAGTACAAATACAGGCTCTACAATTAATCCAACCACGTGGTCTGGTCTCCTCGCGGATAGGAAGGATAGAGACCCCTCCACCCAAACTTCGGCCTGTTGCATATATAGGAAGAGCCTATGTAGCGTCAAACACGTCAAGTTCCCTGCATATGCATCCTCCATGCGACTCCACTCCTGGACGTCCGATGACAACTGGTCGTGGGGTTGGGAGACCTCGGAAAGTGCACTCGGCCAGCAATAGGGTGTTCGACTTCCCTGGCGCTGATGCTGCTTGGAAACTACTGGTTGTGAAGCGTCGAGAAGTCTTTAGAAGGCCGTCCCGCAGCAGGCACTACCCGAGGGCAGATCGTAAGGCTGAAGATGCCCTCCCGGAGCACAAGAGCAGCATCTGGAAACTCTCTAGGTGAAGACGTTGGCCATTTCCTTATGAGCTGCTTCATGGCCACCATCCTCATATTGCACTGCTGAGCTAATTGCTGACGCCAAGGCCATTATAGAAGAAGGGGAATAGACAAAGTAAAAGGAAAGGGAAAAGAAAGGATTAGATAGAGAAAAGAAAAGATTGGCTATTAGTATGTCTTGTGCATGTTACGTGTATGTCATGTATATGTCTTGTGTATTGGATTATTAGAATATTTTGGCAATAATTGGATTAATTGGTTTATTGGAATATCATGTGAATTATTTGGATTTATTTGATTTTCCTTGGATTTATTTGATTTTATTTGGATTATATCCAGAATGACTGAACTTGTTTACTTTTAATTTTAGAAAGAAGAATGATGTTTGCATAGAACATTTGCTAGTCACGTTAGGCAATTAAGAGAGAAATAAGGTTAAACTTAGCCCATGTTGCTACTGTCCCAGGGAAACAACTAGAGTTTTCACACAAGTCGATGGACATAATGCCAAGCTTCATTCAAATTTCTTGTTACATTCACTGTCTCTAGCTACATTCAGAAATTTGAAGCAACATGGCATCTATAGGTTACAAAAATTTGACCCATTTTGTCATGGTTTCAAACCTAACTTGCAAAACTTGACCCATTCACCACAACTGGCCCAATTCAAACCATTTTAATAAAAATGGATAAATAAATCCTTCGAGGCGTCCAAATTAAGAACAACATCAGTACTATACTCCTTTCAGCAATCTAGGAAACACTAAAATAAGTTCTTGAGAGAGTTCAATCTGAATTAAACTAAGAAAAAGCTAAAACAAGTTGGATAAAAAACAACCACAACAGTCTTGGAAGTCTGTCTGGGCAGTGCTTCTAGGCAGATGACATGGATAAATGAAGCAAAGATGGAATTGTTTTATTAGATCTCAAAATGGAGTAGTTCATAATCATCCCATAGGAGTAGTTCTGAAATTTATAATCCCATTGGAGTAACTGGCTTCGAAAATTTTAACCCACCACATTCTTGATTTCCAAATGTAACATAAGCAGAACATAATTTGGATTATTCTGTGCTGAACATTTTCTTCTTGGTGTTGTACTGAAAAAATACCGAGAAATAAATAGACCCATCACTCCTTGGTGTTGTGAAATTAAAAAGATGATTTGATGCACATCTTATAAAGTTTGCATTTTATTGTAAATAAAGATTCACATATGGGCCTAGTGTCCACTCTTAAATGTCTGTGAACATGGTGTACTGTGAATTCAGTTCACTTTGCTTAATCTACAAAACCAGAATTTTAAATATCTGACAGAAACACGAGCTTCTTGTGTGAACGCCAAGCAACTAGTACCCCAGTACATGCAAAGCATATAAGTTGGAATTTCAATTGCACGACACAACATCGTGGGAACAAAATACGAGCAGGATCTTGTTTCGGGTGATTTCTCTTTTTTCAGTCAATGTATATGAATACGACACAACATCTGAAGGTCTTGTTCCGAGCTTCTTGTGTTGATCAATCACACTGTCATGCCGCTGGTTCTAGAAGAATGTGTCTTGGTACAGTTAGTTTATAGTAGATCCGAATCACAACCACCTAGACCACTGGATCAACATTAATCAACGGTTTATATCTTGTATGTGCAAATGCACGCATTGACTTCGCTCATTACATTGGAGCGGCTCTAAATTCACAGTACAATCAACTCTAAACTGTATAAAGAAAATACTCATTGACGCGATTAGTCTGCACATCATCGTTGCTAATGTATATGCTATTAGTGTGTGTGTGTGTGTGTGTGTGATAGGAGAGGCTGAGTAGGCCAGATACGCACATGAATAAAACAACAAGCAATTCCGTAGTAGTACATAATTGTACTTTCCCTGCATTGACAATCCATCGATGGTTCTAAATAACATCAGTACCCTCCACTTGCAACTGTAGCTACGAATCCTAGTATTCTGAACCATCCGATTGGCTCTATCAATGGTTCACGTTGCTCCTTGGTTTTGAGATTCAAAAATTCAAAACTAGTACAATATGTAGTATATACATATAAATATAAATAAATGTAATTTAATATCATATGTTTAATAAATAAATATATAAAAATAATAATTATATAATATATAATGCATAATACCGCATATTAGGTTTTCCTAAAGTCAAATTTTATATACTTTCAGCAAGTTTGTAGAAAAATATATTAATGTATACACCACCAAATATATGTCATTTGGCTCATCATTGCATATATTTTCACACCATGTAAATTTCTTACTGTAAATGTTCATATTTTTTTCTATCACTAGTAGAAAAAGGGTCAAATATGAAGCACATTAGTGCCGGTTCCAACGGCTAGGCGGACGGGTATCATTAGTACCGGTTCGTGGGCAACCTTTAGTACCGGTTCATGCCACGAACCGGTACTAATGTGGCCAGTGCGGTTGTGGTCAGGCTGGGGCCCCTACGAAGACCTTTAGTACCGGTTCATGCCATGAACCGGTACTAGAGTTTCTTAGTAAGCTGATTTTTAGTCCCACCTTGCCAAGAGAGAGGCAGTATGAGCGGTTCATAAGCCGTGAGTATAGAGACAATGACGAAGAGGCGCAATGCTCACCTGCACGTTGATTAGCTTCAAGCCATTCGGAATAGCATAGATTGCACTGAGCTATATGCAGTGCAGCACGTTGACATGGTATCATCATTTCACCCGCATAGCATGTGTGAAAGAGTAGAGAGGGTCACGGCAAAAACTGGACGCACTTCGTGTACAAACTGGACAAACTTTTTCAGAGTATCAAGGTTTCGGACGAGAACTCATCTGTTACATGGGCACTTCAATATTTTTTAAACTTATGTGAACTCCGGACTTCTTTTGTGTTCAGTATGCAGCATTCAAAGCGACGTCATCAATTTCCAACATGTTCTGACATCATTTATTATTTTTCGATCATTTACCTAATTGTTTAGAGAGCTAAATAACCGTGAAATTGAAAATCACTATAAAATGAACTTTGAAAATGTTGAAACTTGGCATGGTATTATCATTTCGGAGTATCAGAGTAGAGATTGTCACAAAAAAACTACTCAGAAATAAATAGAAGAAAATAAATAAAGCAGAAAAGAATAAAACTATACAAAAAAATTACTCAAAAATAAATAGAAGAAAATAAATAATGCAGAAAAGAAAAAAAACTATATAAAAAATTACTCAAAAAATAAAAGAAAATAAATAATGCAGAAAAGAAAAAAAATATAAAAAAATTGTTGACACGCTGCCCAATGGACCCGCCAGACCTAGAGTGTGCAAATGCAGGCCCAGAAGGGCCAGCAGACTCACAGGGCAGCGCGCCCTAGTTAGGCCCAGAAGCCTGCTATATAGAGAAACTCGAAGGAGCAGCCGCAACTAGGTTTATAAACCAGTGCGACTGCCCTTTGCTCGGCGAGGTGGGACTAAACATTGTGCACCGCCGGTGGCAGCACACAACCATTAGTATCGGTTCGTGGCACGAACCGGTACTAAATGGGCCGTTTCCCGCCCCTTGGCCTGGCGAAAATTGGCCTTTAGTACCGGTTGGTGGCTCCAACCGGTACTAAAGACCCCTCCTATATACATGGCACTTACGAAAAAATCAGTTTCATCGACCACCAGTACTTTTTCTCGATCCAACTTCTTCGCCGCGCCCGTCGCCCATCGCGCGCCGCCCTCGCCGCCCCCGCCGCCCGTCGTCGCCGTCACCGTCGTCGCACCCGCCACTCGTCGTCGCCGTCACCGCCGTCGCCCCCGCCACCAGTCGTCGCCGTCGCCCCCGCCGTGCCCGTCGCTGCCGCCTCTCACCCGCCGCCCGTCCCCGTCGTCGCCCGCCGCCGCCCGTACACCGCTGCCCCCCGCTCGTACACACACATACACACACACACACACAGAGATACACACACACATTGTTTTTACTTATTTTCTATTTTTTGTTGTTTAGATTAATGTTAGATAAATTACGTAGATAATAATGTTAGAATGTTAATGTTAGATGAATTATATGGAAAAGATGTTAAATATTAACGTCAAATATATTTTACATGAATTAGAACAAGTTGAACTAGTTGAATTAGTATAGCTAGATATTAATTAGGTATATATATGAGATTTGAACTACTTGAATTAATATAACTAGTTTATTTTTAGTATGAAAATTAATAGAACAAGTTTATTTTTAGTAAGAAAATTTAGGTATATGAGATTTGATGATCTAATCAAAATATTTCTATATAGAACTACCTACTTTATTTTAGTAAGAAATTAATAGAACTAGTTTATTTTTAGTAAATGCTTAGTTGAATTAATAGAACTAGTTTATTTAGTTGAATTAATAGAACTAGTAAGTGTTTAATGTTTCACATATATATGAACATATGTTAGATATTAATGTCAAATGTTAGATGAATTAGATATAAATTATATGTTAGATATATATATTTAATTTAGTTATATGAGATTTCATTATTTAATTAACATTTTATTATATAGAACTAGCTACCTTATTTTTAGTAAGAAAATTAATAGAACTAGTTTAGTTGAATTAATTAGTTGAGCTAGTTAGTTGAATTAGTTCAATTAATTAGGTATATTTTTCGTAAGTGCTTAGTTGAATTAGTTCAATTAATTAGTTGAACTAGTTGAATTAACAGAATTAGTTGAATTAATAGAACTAATACGTGTTTAATGTTTCATCTATGAACATAGGAATGTCGTCTGACGACGAACACGATTTCATTATGTGTGAATACTGTGAAGACCAGCGCGGCCTGTGCGGCAGAAATTTTCTAGTTGATGATAGACGCTTCAGCATCAAGCTGGATGAGACATTCGAAGTGCTTCATTTGCTTCAACTAGTTCAACTAATGGCAGACACAGTAAGTCATAACGACAAGTCTTTTTTCGTAATTAAGCATGACTTATGCTTCATTTGCTTCAACTTTTAATTTTAATTTTTCACTATTCTACTAGCGTATCCCCTGCCATGCAAGAATTTTTGTCTTGGATAAGATAGGTTTCAATCCTAACGAAACTATGGAGGTAAAAAGAGTTTACTTGAAGACCGAGCATGGTTATACCTTCAACGTCAAATTATATAATGCAGACACATACACCTATTTTGAATGCAAAACTTGGCAAGCACTATGCAAGGCTTATGCATTTGAGCCTGATATGGTTATCACCTTTGATATTCGTCCGGAAGATGATATTGAAGGTAATAGAGACATCTGGGTCGATGTGCAGACGCCTCCAGTTCTACCATTATGTGAGTTTCTCAACCATATTTATGTCTTCGATATGAGATTATTTGAACCAGTTGAATAATTAATAGATCTCAATTTATATTGACAGCTTACTTCCAATCAAGCAAACATGTCCGGCGCTTGGTAGACAGGACCGTCCACTGTCCCGGGGCTGAACTAAACTGCGAGGAGACAAGTCATTATGTTTCATGGCTTGAGGATCTTGATGCTGTCAAGACAAATTTCTTTCCTGCACTTAGAAATGTTAGTACTCAAAACGTGCGACCAATAGTGTTCGTACTGAACTACGGTCACATATATTTAGGAAAGATGGTAAGATTTCTACTATTTCTCCTCAGTGCATCTTTTGCATACATTATTTTTTAAGCTAAACTTCATTGCTAAGTATGTTACTATACGATGTTCTTCAACAGGGACTCCCGATGAATGTTGTGCCTGATTGGATCGAGACTAAAGGTACCATGAATATTGTTAGCTTACGGTCAAGATATCCTACAATGCACTTTAGTGCATTTAGGATTTCTAATAGCGAGGAATGCTTAATAGTAAAAGACTGGAGCAAAATTGTGAACGATGACAGAGAAGTACTAGGGGGCAGCAATCAGAAGCGCAACCCACGATTAAGAGATAGGTTCATCTGCATGCTCCAATATGATGAATCAGCAAAGCTATACATGTTCTATACTATTTTACCTGAGAGAGAGCAGCATGAGTGATTAATTAGCTAGTTCATGCTCTTAGTACTTGTTCTCTCATGTCAGTGTTCTTTGTCCTGAACTTAATCTCAAAGAGTGATTTGCTTTTGTGATGTTATGAACGCTTATAATATCATTACCATGTTGAACTTGATGATATCTTTGCTCTGAAAACCGTTGGTGATGATATATATGATGCAAGAGTTTTTATATTAATTAATATGATGATGATGATGAGTTATTATATCGTTTATGAAAGAAATTGCATATTAGTTTTAACTGGATGGATTCTAGCTAAGTGGTCAAGTATATGCCATATCCATATTACCTCGATCACTTAAGTAGGTGATCAAGTATATATAATATGGATATGACATATACTTGATGACTTAGCTAGGATCCACGCATCCAGTCAAACAATCTGGGTACATCACCTAATGATTTAACAACTCATTATAATGTAAAACAATCACTAAATTAAATTGAAAACACAAAATTAAAATTAAAATAAAAAATATAACCAAAACACAGCCAAACATTTAGTACCGGTTGGTGTTACCAACCGGTACTAATGTCCTACGCGCCCACGGAGCTGGCTCGTGCCACGTGGTTGCCCTTTAGCACCGGTTCGTGCTGAACCGGTACTAAGGGGGGGGGGGCTTTAGTGCCTACAATTTAGTGCCGGTTACCGAACCAGCACTAAAGGGCCTTACGAACCGGTGCTATTGCCCGGTTCTGCACTAGTGTATGAACTTGGTCAAACTTAAAGTTTGACTACCGTCAAAGTTATATGCAGAGTAAACAAAAATGGAGCGAGAAATATAGATATAGATATAAATATAGAAATTAAAAATTTATTACTTCCTCCATTCCCTTATATAAGGCCACAAACTCAGATTACAGGCACCAAGGTAAAATTTGATAACTGCTTTGCAAGTCAACTTTTCTTTTTGTTAACCTGAATCATTAATACGCCACTTTCATGTAAGGAAGAAAAGGGAAGAAAGTAGGGAAGGGGCGATTCGGTGCTCGGCTCATATGCACCTGATATCTTAGTAGTTGATGAGTGGATTGGGATAGGGTAAAGTGTGGCAGATGCGTCAGACCTAGTTTGTCCAAAAAATGGAACACAGGCGATATACGGTCGTGTACAGTGGTCGGCATGGCCCAGCTCGTACATGGCATGGGTGCCCGCCTCGGGCGCTGTTCTGAGCCTGGGACAGAACGTGGATTACAAACTGAGCTATGGACCAGTTCGTTATCAGAAGTGGATTAGAAACCGGCCGTCTAAATTAAATTAAGGCTGTAGATGGTTCTGGTGGAGGCTTTGACGCTTTGTTCGTAGCTCGCTGGGAGACCGATTTGCGACGGCTGCTGATTCTATCGACGGTGAGTCCATGGAGGCCAACGGCATAGTTTCTTGTTGATTTTTTTCCACGGTGATCTACCGTAATTTCCGAGTTGCTCCTAGTCCAGGTTTCACCTTCATAGGAGTTTGGCGACCATCTGCAGCATCCAGATCCAGTGCCCCTTGCCGTGCTGCCGCGGGTCTGAGGGGATCCGAACATAGTGGAGGAGTAGAACTGCCCAGGCCAGACGAAGGAAGAATACGCCGACGCAGTCCTCGCAGTCCACTGGGGCGAATCCTGAAGATCGAGAATGAACGAACAGGTGACGAACTGTTGCTCGTTCTCACGCTGATTCACTTTTGTAGTTGGAAAAAAATTATGGGGCTAAATGGCTAGAATTTTATTTGATTTGATGCTTTAATACACAACAGCAGCTATCGCTCATCTATGGTTGTGAAAAAATGCTTATGCTTTTTCCCGTGAAAAAAATTGCTTATGGTTTTCATCCCTTTGTGTGGCTGAGTGTCAAGCAATGGTTGGAACATTAGGACAATCAATCCAGAAATATTGATGTAGTCCTGAGCGAACTGATTAGCTGTTTATTCATTACAGGCTGCCTCGGCAGTGCCCCTCCTATAGAACTCCATGTCCATAGCGAATGAGAGTGTGTTGGCAGAGGAGCCAATGAAGGGTGTGATTAAGCCTGACTACATAATAAATGCGGCCAGAAGCATTGAGGTCACTGCTATGTTCAGTCCAGTGGGCTCATCAATGTTCTGACATGTTAGACACCGAAAATTAAAATACACTGCCAAATACAATAGTGATCACACATCCCAAGTTTGCTCTACGGCTGTGATTTCAGGAGCAGATGAGCTCGAGCACCGTTTTGAGTTTTCGAGAAAGTAGCAGAGTGTTACTATGACTGCATGCATGTAAGTACTCCCTTCGTTCCTTTATCTAAGGTGTATTATATTCAGCACGGTGACCAAGGCACATAATTATGGACTATTTAAGACAAGATTACCCTTGTCTAATTTATAGATTAGCGGCAAGTGAATCATTTAGGCAACGAAAGAAAAAGATACATGCAATCAGGAGAGAAATAGTTTCCTTTCCTGTCTTTACATGGAGATATTCATGAAGTCAGGGGAGAGATATTTTCCTTTTTTTGGAGGGCCAAGATCGAAATTATAAGGAATCTATACCAACTAGTAATAATGTACGGGCAATGCATGTTTATATTAGGTAGGATATTAGTTGCACATTATATTAAGTAAGATATATCTGTTGCATGTTGGTATTTGGTAAGATATCAATTACTTTTTCGCGGGAATGGTAGGATATTAATTACATGGCAGATTTCAAGGCATAGCGTTGAGTTAAAACGTGTTTATAACCAATGACAGTGGTGGGTAATTAAAGCGTTAAACGTGTTTGATGCTCAACATTAGAGCGATCTGAACTGCTAGATAACATGATTTGACGGTCGAGATGGTTTGAAAATGGGCAGATCCAAACCATCTCGACTGTCAAATCATGTTATCTAGCGGTTCAGATCGCTCCAATGTTGAGCACCAAACACGTTTAACGCTCTAATTATCCACCACTGCCATTGGTTATAAACATGTTTTGACTCAACAATATCCCTTGAAATCTGTCATGTAATTAATATCCTACCATTCCCGTGAAAAAGTAATTGATATCTTACCTAATACCAACGTGCAACAGATATATCTTACCTAATATAATGTGCAATTAATATCCTACCTAATATAAACGTGCATTGCACGTACATTATTACTAGTTAGAACAAATGCACCTTACATTATGGACTTTTATCAAAAAACAAATACACCTTATATAAAGGAACGTAGTTAGTATTAAACAAGTTGCTAGTACGAGTAAACATCATTAATTTTTGTGTCGATTATTGTTGGTGGCGTTGTTTAGATGAAAAATATATTTTTCATAATGGCATTGTATAAGGCAATGGATGGAGTACTCTAGTCTATTGAATAAATATATAGCTACCTTTTTCTAGGTCAAAACTCGGGTTTTTGTTCAGACATTGTTTAGCTTTGCTACAATTTGCATCTGGAAACGTGTAGGACTACTGTCTTGTTTAGATCCTCTACCAGGAACCCCACCATTATCCTTACTTAATTCATGTTAGCAATGTAGATTGTATTATCATTCTTATTGCCGGTTCTTTTGTTGCTTGCATGAACTCGATCTCGTTATTCTGGTTGATCATGCATACAACAAGATCAGTGACCATCGAAGATTGGTTTAGTGATTGTCGATTCTTATCATCGGGTACGACTTAGCTAGATCGTCAATGTCAAAATCCAACAAATCGATATCAATCCGGTAGGAATCACCAAGCAAGAAAAGTGAGCAGTACATGCACACAAATCATAGAATATGATTGTCCCCAACATGACAAGATGGTTGTCATGCCCCTTGTTTTTCTATTAGAAGATTAATCGCAAGTGATAAAGATAGTTGGCAATAGGGCAACAGAGAATATATTTGTTTTCAGTATAGGAGAATGGATCCAAGGGCCATAGGTTCACTAGTGACATCTCTCTCGAGCATACAAATGTGTGGTGAACAAATAATAGTTGGGCGGCAATTAAATTACAATATTTCTATTTATGACTATGATCATTCATGGTATAATCTCACATAGGCATTAAGTTTGTGATAAGTAGACTGTTAATCCAACTAAATCTACTACTAATGCTCCACTCAAACACTGCTTTCCAGCATGCATCCCGAAGTATTAAGTTCACAAGAAACACTTTAGTAATCTAAACATTCTTATATTTCTATACAGAGGGAGTAGACAACAAAACACCAATCAATATGATGAGACACCGTCGTTTTATCCTTCATGAGAACAATACAATACATGTCTTGGGTTAGATCGCCGCAAGATTTAACCCACTACGAAGCATCACTCCCTCTGGAGAAAAGCCCATCAAACTTGGCTAAAGAAAATAGATAGATCGGAGATGCATAACTATTTAATTATACATCAAGAAAACCTCAAACGATTTATGTATTCAATGAATAATCTGATCATACAGTGCAATTCATAATATCCCAACAAACACAAAACCAGTTACATCAAATTGATCCCGGTCATATGATGCAACTCACGGGAACATGGTATTAAAGATCCAAATAGAGAGAGATCCATATAGCTACTATTATGGACGCTAAGATCCAAATGGAACTACTCACTGATACGTCTCCAACGTATCTATAATTTTTGATTGTTCCATGCTATTATATTACCTGTTTTGAATGTTAATAGGCTTATTTATACACTTTTATATTATTTTTGGGACTAACCTACTAATCCAAGGCCCAGTGCAAATTGCTGTTTTTTTGCCTAATTCAGTGTTGCGCAGAAAAGGAATATCAAACGGAATCCAAACGGAATGAAACCTTCGGGAGAGTTATTTTTGGAACAAACGTGATCCGGGGGACTTGGAGTGGACGTCAAGAAACAAACGAGGTGGCCACAAGGCAAGGGGCGCGCCTACCCCCCCCGAGCGCGCCCTCCACCCTCGTGGGCCCCTCGTAGCTCCACCGACCTACTTCTTCCTCCTATATATACCCATATACCCAGAAAACATCCAGGAGCACCACAAAGACCTATTTCCACCGCCACAAACTTCTGTACCAGTGAGATGCCATCTTGGGGCCTTTTCCGGAGCTCCGCCGGAGGGGGAATCGATCACGGAGGGCCTCTAATCAACTCCATGGCCTCTCCGATGATGTGTGAGTAGTTTACCTCAGACCTTCGGGTCCATAGTTATTAGCTAGATGGCTTCTTCTCTTTCTTTGGATCTCAATACAATGTTCTCCTCGATCTTCTTGGAGATCTATTCGATGTAACTCCTTTTGCAGTGTGTTTGTTGAGATCCGATGAATTGTGGGTTTATGATCAAGTTTATCTATGAACAATATTTGATTCTTCTCTGAAACCTTTTATGTACGATTAAGTTATCTTTGCAAGTCTCTTTGAATTATCAGTTTGGTTTGGCCTACTAGATTGATCTTTCTTGCAATGGAAGAAGTGCTTAGCTTTGGGTTCAATCTTGCGGTGTCCTTTCCCAGTGACAGCAGGGCAGCAAGGCACGTATTGTATTGTTGACATCGAGAATAAAAAGATGGGGTTTATATCATATTGCTTCAGTTTATCCTTCTACATCATGTCATCTTGCCTAATGCGTTACTCTGTTCTTATGAACTTAATACTCTAGATGTATGCTGGATAGCGGTCGATGTGTGAAGTAATAGTAGTAGATGCAGAATCATTTCGGTCTACTTGTCGCGGATGTGATTCCTATATACATGATCATGCCTAGATATTCTCATAATTATGCACTTTTCTATCAATTGCTTGATGGTAATTTGTTCACCCACCGTAATACTTATGCTATCTTGAGAGAAGCCACTAGTGAAACCTATGGTCCCCGGGTCTATTCTCCATTATATTAATCTCCCGTCAACAAGCTATTTCTGGCACCATTTATTTTGCAATCTTTACTTTCAATCTATATCATAAAAATACCAATAATATTGATCTTATTATTATTATCTCTATCAGATCTCACTCTCGTAAGTGACCGTGAAGGGACTGACAACCCCTTTATCGCATTGGTTGCGAGGTTCTTATTTGTTTATGTAGGTACGAGGGACTTGTGTGTAGTCTCCTATTGGATTGATACCTTGGTTCGCAAAAACTGAGGGAAATACTTACGCTACTTTGCTGCATAACCCTTTCCTCTTCAAGGGAAAACCAACGCAGTGCTCAAGAGGTAGCAATAAGGATTTTTGGCGCCGTTGCCGGGGAGATCTACTCACAAGTCAAGACATACCAAGTACCCATCACAAACTCTTATCCCTCGCATTACATTATTTGCCATTTGCCTCTCGTTTTCCTCTCCCCCACTTCACCCTTGCCATTTTATTCGCCCTCTTTTCCATTCGCCTCTTTTTCGCTTGCTTCTTGTGTGCTTGTGTGTTGGAATGTTTATCACGGTGGCTCAAGATAATACTAAATTGTGTGACTTTTCCAATACCAACAATAATGATTTTATTAGCACTGCAATTGCTCCTCTTACCGATGCTGAATCGTGTGAAATTAATACTGCTTTGCTGAATCTTGTCATGCAAGATCCGTTTTCCGGCCTTCCTAGTGAAGATGCCGCTACCCATCTAACATGCGATCGAACTACAGCTTCTCCTTTTGACTTTCGCATTGCGTCCTTGCATCGACAATGACCCGGCGAAGATCATCATCATCGGGCACATCGTCTGGTTCCTCTTGATCTTCAGCAGCTTTCCCCGTTGCAGCATCATCGGGCACATCGTCTGGTTCCTCTTGATCTTCAACAGCTCCCCCCGTTGCAGCATCACCGTATTCAGGGGGCACATAGTTGTCATCGTCCCCTTCTTCTTCGCCGTCTTCCATCATAACCCCTATTTCTCCGTGCCTCGTCCAAGCATTATAGTGTGGCATGAAACCCTTGTAAAGCAGGTGGGTGTGAAGGATTTTCCGGTCAGAGTAAGACTTCGTATTCCCACATTTAGGGCATGGAAAACACATAAAACCATTCTTCTTGTTTGCCTCAGCCACTTCAAGAAAATTATGCAGGCCCTTAATGTACTCGGAGGTGTGTCTATCACCGTACATCCATTGCCAGTTCATCTGCATGCATTATATATAATTATGTGTGTCAAAAGTAAGAAAATCAGACAAGTATCTATCTAAAGTAAGAAAATCAGACAAGTATCTATCTAAAGTAAGAAAATCAGAAAGAAGATAAGAACAAGAGGCTCACCACGATGGTGCTGGCGAAAGAGATCAGCGCGGGCGATCAACGACGGTGAAAACGGGGACGGGGCATGACGGACCGCTAAATCTAGACAAATCTCGGGAAAGATGGAGCTCCGAGGTCGATCTTCGAGAGGAGAAAGCTTAACTAGTGTGGCTCGCGCATTTCATCGAACACCTCATGTGCATAGGAGGTGAGCTAGAGCACCCAAATGCCCTCCCCTCGCCGGCCAGAAAAAACAGAGCACTGTGGAGTGCTTTGACGCGACGATGGGTATATATAGGCAACTCATTTGTCCCGGTTCGTGGCAGGAACCAGAACTAAAGCCTCCCCTTCTGTCCCGGTTCTAGGAACGAACCGGTACCAATGGCTGTGGGCCAGGAGCGCGGCCCATTGGTTCCGGTTCGTGCCTAGAACCGGGATAAATGGATCCAGACGAACCGGGACAAATGCCCACGAGGCCTCGTCCGCCCCCCTGGGCTCATGAACCGGGACTAATGCCCCCATGGGTCCTGGCCCATTAAGAACCGGGACTAATGGGCTGGCCAGGCCCGAACCAAAGCCCTGTTTTCTACTAGTGACGGTCTTTAATTCTGCAGACAGACTGCCTAATTCGGGCTATTCTCTTTCCTCCACCTAGATAATGATCTCATGTGGCGTACGGTGCAGATGGCTAAGTAGATACCAATGTACATGCCCTAACTTATGATCTATATAGATTCTCGTATTTAATATTTATACAATCAATGTGCTTAAATATTTTTCGAGGACTGGTATAAATCATCATATCACTTGGGCACGAACCAAACAAAATTGGAGGATCAATGGCTAAGATGCAAACAACGACAACTTGCCAAAATTTTGATCATGCCCTTCTTTTGGCCAAAATTTCGGTCATCCGGTGGAAGGTTATGATAGAACCTGTTGATCCAGTGGGCATGGGGATTCCGCTATGTGTGCTCAAGGTCTAGTCAAACAAATTATTATCTCACATTCATAATATTAATTCGATGACTAGTCGGTTCATCATGGAAATTACCAAACCTTCATAGAAAGTGGTAGCCATGTGTGCTCAAGGTCTGAAGCTGACTCGTGATGTCCATCGTCACCGACTTGCGGTAATCAGTGACGCCACCTGCAAAAACATCACACATTAGTTATTTCCATGACGTTGTCCATCTTCGTCACCAGGATTTTCATCACAGTATGTCAGTTTTATTGTAGTGATTGTTTCATTCTTTGGAGCTTTTTCACACCAAAACTCCAAGTGTGAAAGTTAGCGACAATTGTGGATTTCACTATACATTTCACAAGTCATGTCTTTGTACTCTCAATATTTTGAGAGCATTTATTTCTTTCAACATGAGGCCGATATCTTTGACTCCGTTCTAGTGGTCTATATATGGACTGGACATTGCCAAAACAACCCGGATACGTGAACTACGTTAGGGTAAAATCATACTTTTGCATTCATTAAACTTCCAACAGCTGAAGCATATGGTACCATATCCGTTTTCAATCTTTTCTCATCAACTTTTGGAACAGCATAGTTTCCAGTTCCATTGCCCTTGACTATAAGAACAGGCGTATGTTTTCTTGCATGCATACTTTAGAGACCTTTCATAGCATGTCCATGCGACATTCCGAATACCCCCTTTTATTCTTTTCTTGATGAATCTCGATAATTATAACGAGAGACACTCTACTGAGAACATTCTTTTGAACTTTGAGGACAAGAACTTCTTTTCTCCTCCTGTAGTAGATTGACATGACCACTAGCAAGTAGGACGTCATCCACATGCATAGGGTTAGGATGAATTTCCTATTCTATAACTTTCCATGAATACAATTGTCCTCTCATTTTCTTTAACCCAAAATAACATCTGATACTTTTAACTTTAAATGCCACTGTCTAGAGACTTGCTCTAGTCCATAAAAACTTCTTGAAGCAATATCCCTTGTGTTCTTTACTTTCATCTGATGTAACTCAGATCATGATGTCGATCATGATGTGCCACTAGCACTCATTGTAATCTATTCATTCTCTTTGCACAAAATCTTTCCTTTGGAAACACATTGACCTTGTAGACCCTTTATAGCCTATTGTTTATGCTCCATTGGAAATTACTTATGAGTCCCAAACATCGTTGGGATTCACCAATTTTATTTCATCTCATATAGTCTCTTATCATTTAGACAAACAGACACTTCTCAAAGTTCAATTGAGCACTTTAAATGAGGTGGGATCAACCTCCATTTGAATTTCACTAACATAAACTTTATAGTAATCAGAAGTATCTGATTTTCTCATTCCTTGAGACCATATGTGTCTCAGGTATTGGCACTTCTTTCATATGGGGCTGTTGTTGTTCTGTCATTGCCAAGAGGCAAATTAATTGTATATTCTTTCATTTCCAAGAGGCAATGGGTTTTATAGGGACCTGTATCACAAGATCCATGTTTACTCATTCCTCCTTTATAGAGCTAACAACAGGTGTTGTATAGGTCATACAACATGCTCCCCCAGATTACTCCATCTTCACTAAAAATGGCGTATCTTTAAACTTTATAACTTGGGTTTATTCTCTTAAAACTTTCTTCTTTATGGCACTTTAAGCACCGTCTTAGTATTCCTTACTCTGCTTTCGGAACTGTAAAAGATCCAGAAATACAACTATTTCTTTTCTTTAGGGGTATTAATATGACCGTCGTACTCCCCCAGACAATCACATTCTTCATCACATTATCTAAAGTATAGGGGAGTTTCATCATTCTTAATTTATCTCATATATCTTTCTCCCCCTCGAAATGTGGCAAGAACTTTTCTACCACAATTTCAAAAACCATTGATAACTCTTGTGAATTGAGGAAACTTCGATTATCTACTTCATTCATCAGATTACTTCATACGAAATGAAGTTATCTCTTCATACAAAATGAAGTTATCTTTTAACTAGTATGAGAGTACTTTTTCCTCATTCTATTTCAGAAAATCAACAGAGTTCTTTATCATTAGTACTTTTGCAAGTCACACTTGCATATCATTCTTATCTTTAGGTTCGTCTGTAACTTTTATTCTCTTTGGATTTATTGAGTGCTTAATGACCATTACACATAAGGTGTACGGTCGATACTAGGAAAGCATAATAGCAACTCCATACTTTTCTCCCAGAGTGGGACACATTAAAAGCACATGAGTCATCATATCTTTCTCCTGTCATACATGATAAGTCCTTTGCCAGAATTTCTCCCGCCATACGAGATTTTTGATATAATAATATGTCAACTTTACCCCATTAATTACGCAGGTATTTTTCCAGACTTTTCCCGCCATGCGGGTTTTATCATAATCATCTTCTCCCGCTATGCGGGTAATTCCCTGTATGGGACATAAATGCTAGAATTGACTCTTTTGACTGCATTATTCAATCATCAAATTTAGGAATAAATCCTAATGCTCTTTGACACACATGCTTGATCCGATGTTGGTCAAATTAAACACGCATGTTGCTTGTTTCATCTCAAATCATGTTGACTGATAAATATTCTTCATATAGAATACATGAAAGACATTCGTCAACCAAGACTCTCAATGATCTATCTGTTTTCTTCTCTTGGATTAATATCCAAGAATTCTTTTCTTTTGAAGCCATTCTTACGAGAGAACATACCCCCTCACGTTATGACCTTTCCTGGTCATCTTTTGGGTCACAAGTACCCAGACATTCGCTTTCACTAATGAAAGCATGGAAAACTTTTAGTCTGAGAAAACTTAGCCAATAATCAACAATAATGAGCATAAACATAACCCTACGTTGGTCTGGTTAAAAAATATGCACATTAAACTTTTGTAAAACTTCCTTTTTATACTCTAAATCACCGTTGTTGTAGAATTAGAATAAAACTCATTCTTCTACATTAATTCCATATCACTGTTGGACTGAAAATGGAAATAATGCATATAACTCATAAACAATGTGATGATAATACTTTTATTAAACAACTTTGATAAGAAATAATCATCATCGTCCACTTCATTGCAGCAGAAACAAGAAATATACATTTCTCTAGTTCAAGAGCATTTCTTCATCTTTAACTCTTCTCTGAAAAATGATCACTTTGATACAAAAATTATCAGAGATTTAAGCTTTGAACATAAGACTCATAGAATTATAGTACTGTTATCATCAACGTTGGTTAGAAAATTACAATAACATATTTTATCTTTAAAAACAAATATCTTTCTTTTGTCATAGCGGAAACTATCTGAATTTGATTTCACCCGCAGGGGGGAAAACATTGCTAAGAATAGTTCTTCCAATTAAATTTTTCTGTTGGTTCCAATTTAATTGGAGGATAAAACTTTTACTTTGCAGCAGAAGCTTTACAATATTGTATTCAGAAACAATTCTGTACTCTTTTATTCTCTAAGATATTTTAACCGGTTGGTTCAAAAAATGCATTAGAGAAGCAACAATTTTAATCTTTTACTTTGGTTCTATTCACTTTTAAAAGATCACTTTTATTTTTATTTGCAGCGGAAATATGAATAGAAAATTCATGAACTTTTCTTTTTACAGAAACTTTTCTTTCACTAAATAAAAATTCATGAACTTTATTATTTTCTTTATAAAATTCATGAACATTTATTTTTCTGAAAATTTTCTATTTCCATTTTCAGAAACTTTTATTTTACTTTTCAGAAACTTTATATTTTCTGAAAAAGCAAAAAATATCATAAAATTTTCTATTTACTTTTCAAGACATTTCTCTTTTTTTAGAAAAAAACGGCAGTTCCCAGAGCACGCGGTAGCAGGCCTCAGCCCAGCGCACGCGGCAGCAGGCCTCAGCCCAGCGCGCGCAGTTGCGCCCGTGAGGCTGCGCCCACGCGGCTCTTTCGGCCCAGCGGGCCAGCTGGCCTGCTCCCTTTCCGGCCCAGCAGCCTACAGCGGGTTAGGGTTTGGATCTGGGCCGTCGATCTGAACGGACGGTCGCCCGATGTTCTCGCTGGATCAAAACCAGCTACGACGAAACCCTCGTTCATTCTCCTCCCCCCCGCACGCGCCGCTCTCATCCCTCTCTCGCTCTCCGTGTCTCGCTCTCCCGCCCGGCCACCGTGCCGGGCCAGAGCGCCGGCGACGGTGTCGACGGCCACTGCGCCTTTTCTTTTACTTTCCCCTCCTTATCTCCCTTCGTCCACGGCATCCAGTGCCATAGAGGCACGCGACTGCGCCCCGGTCGCCGGTGACAGCGGCGAGCCGTGCTAGCCCGAGCCCCCTTCCCTTTCCCCTTCGTTTCCATTCCTCCATCTCCAGAAGGCAGAGAGAGAGAGAGAGAGAGAGAGAGAGAGAGAGAGAGAGAGAGAGAGAGAGAGAGAGAGAGAGAGAGAGATACGGCGGCTTTCCGATGTGGCGCCCCCGCTGACCCCTTTGCCGGCGTGCGCGAGCACCTCTAGGGTGAACGCGCCGCCGTCAAACGGCTCGGTGGTGGTGCCCTTTGCCCCGTGGGGTTGTTCTTCTTCCCTGCACCTCGGCTTGCCGATGCGTGTGGGGATCGAGAGGAACAGCGCGGCCATGACGGCGACGCTACTTTCTCCAGCGAGGAAACTTTCTTTGCCCTGTCAATTAGGGTTCTTTGGGGAGGGAAGGATTTCTGTTGCTACCGAAAATCCACAACGCCAACCTGGGCTGATACCATTGATAGAACCTGTTGATCCAGTGGGCATGGGGATTCCGCTAACAATGGTGGTAGGTATTACCTTCTCCTTGTGGCTTGAGGAGCCACCGGTGCCGGCCATGGTGACGGTGGCCGGTGGTGGCAGAGAGTAGCGGAGAGGTGGTGGCGGAGCTTCCCGTCACCACTACACTAACCCTAGATCGGTAGGAATGTAGGTGGGGTGTACGGTGTCGCGACGAACCTCGTCATGCGAGACGCCGACCCTCACCTCTTTATATAGTGCAGGTGACAGGGGCCCATCAACCATAGTGGGTTGAGCACCCCCGATTAGGGCACAGATCTAAGGGCCCGGTGGGCCGTTGGGCCCACACGGTGGAGATCATCCTAACAGGTTATACATAGGCCTGAAAGACATAACAGACAAGACAACAATTCTGCAAATAAGAATAACATCGAACCAAAAAACTAGCAGGGTGGCAATATTTAGATTCCTGGACACGAGAGCAATAAGATGGAGGTTAAGTAACAAACTTTTCATGCTAAAATGTAACTCAGGTTGATTCTTTCAAAGTAGTTGGTTCCTGATAATTTGTATGACTGAATAGCAGTACCCCAAATTTTGCTTCATCTTCTAAAAACAGAGTAATTCTGTCGTAACAGAACTCTCTCGGCATGAACCAATTTCTCTTGAAACTACAATGCAGCCTCGCCTGATCTGACCGAATCATTGGTTTCAGATCAATACATCCTTGTGCATTCCCATCAGATCAATATATAAAACTCAGTTTGATTATGTCAAAAATTTGCTAATTGGCAATTTATAAGACTAGATAGCAGTATCTTGAAATTGCTTATTGGTTTTAAACTGAACTGACTCAGGTTGGGCTAAACTGAACTCAGTTTGATTCTATAAAGTATAGGGTTGCATTATATAAAAATGTGCAAAGAGAGCCTTGGCTCAGTGGTTGGGCATTGCGGTTGTGCAGCCTAACGACCCGAGTTCAATTCCTAGAATTGACAGGTGATGCACATGCATTTTCCCCCATTTATTCAGGATTAAGTTTGGTGTGTGGTGGAACCACTCATCAAGAAATATCTTGATACTCATTTAAAAAAATTGAGGACCATGTTTATCTTGATACTCATACTAAAATGATCGTATGCATCCTAGTTGGTGCAGAGACCGGGAAGTGAAAATCCTCTCCCATTTTAAAGGCTACACCAGTCCCGACTCCTCCCTTGTCGCCCCTGCACGGCGGCCGTGGGGAACACTAGCGCCGCCGTGTCCTCGTCCCTCCCCCGACCTCTCCTCCTCGCCGCCGCCGAGGCGTGCCGCCGGGCAAAGCCCGGTCGGCATCAGCGGCGGCGGGATCTCTTCTCCCACGACTCGCTGGATCTGACGCGGGCGGATCACGGCGGTTTTTGGCGGCGCGCTGGAGGCGGGGCGCGGGCTTGGGGGTGACGGCAGGGCTCACGCTCGCGGTTTCCCCTAGTGTGTGTGGGAGTCCGCTCGAGGCGCGCGGCGGCGGCCCTCGGCAAGCGGTGGCGGGCGCTGGGCTCTCGGCGGCGCTCCGGCGTGTGCAGGCGATGGTGGTCCCTGTGGGCGGTCGGCGGCTCCGTCTCTGACCCAGACGGTGCAGGGGATGGCGGCGGCCCGGCGTGGACGGCGATCTGGATGCGGTGGTGCCGGCGGCTCGCTGATCTGCCGGTGCTCCAGGGTTCTGCCTAGTGGTGTTGGTGGTGACGGCGGCCCGTGCACGAGAGTTGGATCCCTTCGAACTGATCTGGGTGAAAACTTGCCTTCGGCGTTTGCTAAGGCCGGCGGTGGCGGCGCTATCTGCGTCGTTCCCTTCTTGAAGGCATCGATGTGGAGAAGTTCAAGGCTACTCTCTGCTACCTCCGGGGGAAACCCTAGATCGGATGATCGGATGACGACGGCGCTCTGGTGTCGTTCCTCCCTTGGGGGCGTCATTCTTGGAGGTACACACGTGATCGAGGGACCAGAGGACGGATTCTTTGGTGGAGCGGTGATTCATCCTACACACTGATGGCGACGGATCTTGACGGCGTGGCACAATGCAGATTCAGAGTTCGCTCTGGGAGGATGGACTCGCGCAGGAGGACGACGTTGTCGGGCGTCGTGGTGGCATCGATGGCAGAGAGACCTGGCACGATACATGCAACAGTACAGCTGTGAAGATGGATTGGTGGCAGGTGGCTGCGGCGGCCTCATACCCGGCAGGCGTCCTGGTTGAGGAGTGCGCCGGACTGGTAGGTGCCCCATACCCGGCAGGCGTCCTGGTTGGGACCTCAGATCTTAGATGTTTAGGTTTGGCTGCGATGTCTGTTTGGTATTAGGCCCAGACTATCTGCGCCCCTTCATCAATTGAATAGGTGTAGCGACAGTTGTTGCTTAGACGGTGACTTTAGTCTTGCTGTTGTATGGCTTTGTAAGGTCTTGTGAGAATAATTAATAAAGTGGTCGTTTGCATCGCTCAGATGCAGAGACCGGAGGTCATCCTCCTTTTCAAAAAAAATAAAATATAAAAATGAGTCCTGCTATACACAGGACGCAGCTCAGCCGATTCTTTTCCTTTTTGCTTGTCCTCTCCTACACATATGTAAAAATGCAACGCAAGCAGACTTAGTGCTAAATATTCTACTTGTCGTTACCTTACCGAAATGGCAAGAAATTTAGGGCTCAAAACTTGTGATTAACAGTCCTACTAGATCAAAGTCATTTGAGTTGTTTTTCCTGTCGAAATAAATTGATGGCTTGAGCTCACGAATGTCTACGTCTTGGCATTTGCACGCTTTTGCATGTTTGTCTCATTGTGTGTTCAGCTCAGTTTGCTCGTTGTGTTGAATTTAACGTGAAGTAGCTTCAACAACTTATATGTATTACAGACTCCAACTAATTCTGGTCCATTCTTTCCTTGTGGGACACACCCTTGTTATTACAAACTGCAAGCTATGTAACTTTCTAGTTGAGGCATGTGGTGTAATTACTCCTATAAAGGACGCTCAGACCCAGTCCTGACTTATGAGATTTCAGGGACCGAGGGCAGATCAAAATACAGGCGCACCATTAGAAAATTCTAATAATCTTACACACAATGTCTTTAATGATGTTATTTATAGAAAGAGAGTCAGAGACATGTATTCTATGAGATCACGTCATTGGGGTAGTAGATGTGCACAATGCAGTCGCCTCCCGGCATGGCCGCGGTGGTGGAGGAGGTGAGGGTGATGGGTCATCTTTTGACCTGGGCGCACATGAGATCAAGAGTTCATCGGCACGTCGAGGCAGTGCATAGGAACTCACAAGATAAACCAAATTGACTTTACCCACTTCCTGACCAAACTACGCTCAAGCATGGTCGCACAACACACCAAATTTTTGGTATGACGAAACTTATTGCGAGAAGGAAGTTCTTTCATACCAAAATATGCATTAAGCCAAATAACAACTAGAATGACATGTACAAACATTAAGGCCAAAGGAAAATAATCATCTGTCAATATATAATATAGAGTCAACCTTCTAAATATAGTGATTTGGTGTTTATTTTATACCAATATAAAAAGACCCAAATGAGCACATCCAACTAATCTCAGCCGTCAAACCAGTTTAATCCAACGACCATGCGGCGAGGGCTCAACATGTTTTGCATGGAATTAATATCATACCAAACATAGCAATAATCACATAATTAACATGCAAATATAATATCCTACCTAATACCCAGGGTGTGCAATTTAACATGATCCCTAATATTAACATCATTGCACATACTCATTTACTAGTCGGTACAAACTTACGAAGACAACCGAGCAGTCCCTGCTTCGCTATGACCACATTGCAGACCCATCGTCAGCATGCTATGGGCCTATGGTGGTGTGTGCTGCTCCTCGCTCTCTGCTACTATACTTTTCTTTAGGGTCTCTCCACTATATAAGGGTTTTTTCACGCAAAACAAAACTACATGCGAGTTTCTTTCTCCAAAACCTTTGGAAAATCATTCAAAAACCGAAAGAACCCAAATAAAACCCAAAAAAATGTACAAAAAATGAAATCCAAGGGGAGGGCCCAACATGCAACATGTGGTGGTGGCTGGACTCAGCACTTGGCGTGCTCTCAGGTCACCAAAAGTGACCTACGAAGGTCCTTCGCAAAGGGTAACCTCCAGTTAGTTGCTCTCCACAACTATCTATCCTGAAGCCGGAGAATCCTACTTGGCGCCCACCGGCGTCAAATGGATGCCGCGACGCTAGCTGGCAAGGTTGACTGGGCCAACCTAGTTAGTGGCTCGCTACGTTGCTTCATTTTTTTCACATTTTATGGTTATTCTGTTCTTGTTTTTTTGTGTTTGTTTTTCTCTTTATTATTCTTAATTCATTTCTTTTTGCTTACACCTTTTTCTTTTTTTGTGCCTATTTGTTGCTTTCTGTTTGGTCCATTTGTGCTTTTGAAAATCCATTTCCTTCTTTTCGTTTTGTATTTTCTTCCAATTTCCTTTATTTTACTTTTTTTGATGATTTTTTTGGAATTTATGGTAACAATTTGTGAAACATTGTGAACTTTTTTAATATGTGTGGAACATTTTGTAATATACGGTGGAAATTTAAAAATATACTATAAATATTTTTTATATAGGATGAATAATCTTTAAGCACATTATAAAGTGAGTATTTTTAAAATACACACTATAAATATTAAAACACAAACTGAACATTTTTATGTACAGTGACTTTTTAATATATTATGAACCATTTTTAATACCCAATGAGCATTTTTAAGCACAAACTGATTTTTTAATATAAAGAAGCGTATTAAAACATATATATTTTTAATCATTTTATTTTTATATATTATTTCAATAATATACTTCTTGAGTTTTTATATATTTAGTCAATATATGTTTTCGCCAAAAAATTATAACATGTAAACAGCCGAGACAATTCTGACCCATTGAGGTCAGCATGGGCATTTCCTTTGTCTATATTACGCCTGCATGCATCATATAGAAGGCCTCCTTGAATCCCTGCTTGAACACCGTCCCATGCCTCTCCTCCCACCTTCTTGAGTTCAATACGGGAAGGAGTCAAAACAAAAGGGGCAGCGATCTGTGCTGGCGCACCGGCCCAATCGTTGGGCCGGTCAAGCCCCAACCGTCAGATCTGGGCCCCCGAGCCGTCAGATCCCTTCGTCCCTAACCTCTCCCATCTTCAACCTCTCGTACGGAAAAGGGAGAGGCCCGCCTTCGCACGCGCCGACGCTTCCGCACGCGCTGACGCCTCCGCACGCGCCAACTGCCTCGCCTTGCCTCCTCACCGCCGGTCGCTGCCCTCGCTGCCCTCACCTATGCCGCCTTCATGCGTGTCTCACCTCCGTGTATGCAGCAGCGTGCGCCCATGGTTGCACTCATGGTTGCGGGCTTGCAGCTCCGGGGAAGATGGCCACAGCTTCGGGGGAGATGGCCGCATCTCCGGTGGCGCCGGCCGCCGGCCGCAGCACCTGTCGTTGTGCTAGCGCTGTACCTCGCCGTGTGCTCACCCGAGGCTCTTGCTGGTTCCAACAAAAAACGACACCGGTTGTAGTGAAAAAGTTTGTCGCTACCAGCAAAAAAGCTAACCGCTGCAGCCCACCGTCGTCATTGTAGCAAAAATGTTAACCGGATGTAGCTTCCGTGGTTGCTGATTGCAGCAAAAGAATGACGTGGTTGTAGCAAGCACAAAAAAAAAAACGAAAAAGTTTCCAACGTTTTCAGAAAAGCTTCGACTGTGGTTTGGAAAAGCCTCAATCGTGTATAAAAAGCTTCATCCGTTAAGAAAAAAAAGCTTCAACCAGACCTGCGACCAGAGAAAAAGTTGCAAACACTGACAGAGAAAGCTTCAACCATATATAGGAAAAACTTCAACCGACTACCGGCGATGGAAAAGCCATGGTTGCAGCCCGCGCTCACCTCGGTCATTGCCGTCACACACCCCGGCCTCCGCGGGGTTGCATCAGCGTCGCCGTGGTAGCACCCCGTTGCAGCATCTCCCGTGGTCACCCCCCTCTGTCGCCGGCGAGATGGGATGGTCACCGCGCAGAGCCATGGCGAGCTTCGAGCGGGGAAGGGAGGCGTGGTGCTGTGATCGGGGGCGGGGGCGGGGGTGGGGAGGGGGGAGGGGGATGGGGATGGGGAGGAGGGGGCAGAAGAAGAGGGCGGCATGAGATGTGCGGGAGATGCGGGGAGACGTGATTAAGGAGATGCGAGGAAGAGGGAGCGACCGGCCCAATGTTCCTCCGGTGCCCCGGCCCCAAACGTTTCCCAAACAAAAAAGGCCCCTCACATGCACCGCGAACCCTCGTCCTCGGTTGCTTTACTGATGCCACTCACAGACGCCTCTCCCCACCGTCTCCCCCATGGTCCTAGCTCAACCTCACCAGAGAAGCCACAACCGACCGCTGACTTCCGTGTGCCTCCTAGTCATACCACAGAAATTCCATTTGGCATTTTCTTGAGCCTTTTAGAATTCTATTATCTTATCAGCTCCATTTCTCCAATTTGTACATTAGGATGTTTTTCAGAATTTGTACATTCCCTTATCCCACGGATGAACTAAATTCACGATAAGATTTTTTTGTTTTTGCAAGATTGTCATTTTTGCTCCAGTTTGTGTTGTTATGGACATCCCCAATAGCTAAGTATGGGCGTATATTTATACTCCTGGGTTGCACTGGTACCGTGTAACATATATAGGCTCTCCATTTAAGTCGAGCACGTGATCCTTCAAAATCGAGAAAACAACGATCACCTCGCCTATAAAAAGGACGGAGAGGCTCTCCCTGGCCGAAGAGGGAGACCATGTCCCTCCAAACCGTATAGCTGACAACTGGTCCTGGGGATGGGAGGCTTCAGGAACTTTACCACGTCCGGTCTGTTTATCAGTCCTTCTAGAAATCATTCGGTCTATTCCCTAGTCCAGATACCCTTTTGACGCCGTTGGACGAATTGCACGGCAACGCACTTAGGTGGACGGCTGATGGTCTGGCCAACGAGCCTCTCCATTCCAAGTGTTACGTCTTACATCTCCCGGCTGAGAAAGGTACAGGGACCGTGGCTTCGTGAGGTGCGGTGCCATCATCCTCTTGTGGAGCAACTAGCCCAACTGGATCAAATTGCAACACTTGCTTCCCTGTGTGAATGCTAATTTTGACAAGTCATAGCGGCAATCTTATCACTTGTGCAGCAAGACCTGGTCGTGGCTTGCCTCGGTTTGCTTGTGTTTGAACTTTCTCTCCTATTGACATGCATGCCACTCTCTTGCACGATCTTGAAAAGTGAAACAATCTGATCCGAATACTTCAGCTTACCATCTTTGTATTTTTCTTGATTTATGTCCTGCATCTTCGTTACTTACTGGAACTGGTTGAACACAGTTGTTTCATCTTTACATGTCTAAGAAATACTCCCTTAATTCCATATTAGTTGCGGTTCATTCAGTACAATTTCACTTCTGCTTCGGTACACCCACCTTAAACACATCAAGGGTTGAGATTCCTCCATACCCCTTCGCTGCCAGGGGCACGATCGTCTTATGTAAAAAAAATTACCCCCGCGCGTCCACGCCGATACCCCGCGCGCCTGTGTATACGCGGCTGCAGGACGAGCCGAGCCGCTTGGCAGCCGTGAGGATGCGAGCCGAGCCGAGCAGTTAGCATCCATGGGCCCAGGATGTCAGATGCAGGGCGTGTTTTTTTTAAAAAAGTCGGCGTTGACCGGTGGGGCGCACGTGTGGATGTGGCGCGGACGGCCGTATCGTCGTCCAATTAACTGTTGTGCAGTAATGGCGGCGTGCATGCAGGCGCCGACTGCTCGCGGCTGATCTCGTGCCGCCCGCCTGGTAGCCTCATAGTCCGCGCCCTCCACTGTCGCGCGTGCGGCGACCGGGCGCCTGCTGCCAGGCTTCCGCCTCGGGCCGGCAGTTGACGCGACCGGTCGGCTGCCGCCGTTGCGGCGACCGCCCGCCCGCCTTCATACGCCACTGATGCTTCCACTGCCTCGCCTGCCATCCTCGCGCCTTCCCACGCCATCGCTGCCGCGCCCAGACGCCACGGATGCCTCGCCTGCCACGCCGCGCCTTCACACGCTGCCGTTGCCTCGCTTTCACACGCCACCGCGCGTGCCGCCAGCCGCTCGCCTCTCCCTCGGGGCGCGCGCCACCGATGGCTCGCCCGCCCACCTCCCTCCCCTGCCATCTATAAAAGGCCGCGCCAGCCCCTCACCACGCCGTGCCATCTCCCTCGCCCTGCCCATGTCTCTTCCTCTCCTCGCCCGCCCATCTCCCCCTCCTCGCCGGCAATGTCTTCCAGCGACTCCGACGAGGGAGCGTGGCCGAGCGGCGTCTGGCCGCTGAGCCTGACCATCGGCAACACGGAGGATCTGGCCCGGTACGGCCTGATGGTGCCGCCGGCAGCCAAGGTGCCGAGGCCATGGCGGATCGGGGCGGACGACATCCCCACCATGGGACTGCCGCCGACGAGGGAGAAGCTCCGCGCGTTCCCTGGCGGCTGGTACAACCGGAGGGCCGCGCAGGTTCTGGCGCGGAAAGAACTTCGACATCATCCTCGACGCGTTTAGGGACGCGGCGGCCGCCCGCACCGTCAGGGACATTACCGGCGAGGCCGGCACTTCCCGTGGTCGCCGCCGCCACGGCCCACCTCCAGCCGCCCCCACTGCCCCGGCACAGCAGGCGCCCCCTGCCCCGGCGCTGGTCGAGATCCCGCCGGCGCAGGCCGCCCTCGCGCAAGACGGAGACCCCGACGACACGCCGGGGCTACTTGCGGTGCTGGCCCGATCGGCAGAGGAGGAGGCAGTGGCGGCCACTCGTGAGGAACGAGAGCGGCTGGTGGCCATAGTGGCGGTGCAGGAGCAGCAGGCGCGGGAAGACAACTGGTGGGATTTCAGTGACGACGACGAGGACGACGACGGTGGCGACGATGGCGGCGACAACGGCGAAGGAGAGGCCGGCGGTATGGCCCTGGTCGTTGACCTCACCGGCGCCAGCGATGACGAGTAGTCTAGTTTTAGGGTTTTTATTTAAATTTCGGTCTAAGTTATGTAAGAGTGCTCGGTTATGTTTAGGTTTATGTAAAATATTTTGAATTATGAATGAACTCGGAATCGCTTATCTGAAAAAAAATCCGTATGTTTAATTTGATGTTAGTCGTGCAACTTCAAAAAATAAACGGAAACATACATTTCAACGTTACGAGACGATAATCGACACACAAATTGTAGAAAAATCAGTCGCAAAACGCATGCATGGGGCCTTCCCTCATACCCGAACGGTCTCCGGAGAACTTGTCATGCATGCACACCAAAAACATATTATGTCACGTTCGGGGTGTGGTATGTGATGTTTTCATGAAATTTTTTTCAAAAAATCTTAAAGCAATAAAATAAGCCAGAAAACTTTTCATGCATCCTAATGATGATGGTGGAACACTATAAAAAATGTGGGTACATTTGAAGGCTATCGGAAAAAAACTCCTTTTGTGCGGGGCCTTCGATCCTGCCCGAACGGTCTCCGGAGAAGGAGGCCAATTTGTCGACATATTCAGAATGACCTCAATTTTGCAAGTGAGTTGGTATGCCCACCCCCACAGTCAATACAAGAATTGAACGTATTTGGACATCAAAAACATGTTGCGTCACGTCCGAGGATGTGGTATGTGGTGTTTTCACTGGAAAAATTATAGAAAATTCATAAAATAAAAAAAAGCCACAAAACTTGGCATGCATCCTTGTGATGATGGTGGAACACTATGGAAAAAATTTGAGTTCATCTCAAGGATGTCGAAAAAAAACGCCTTTCGGACGGGTCCTTCAGTCCTGCCCGAACGGTATCCGGAGAAGGAGGTCAATTTTTCGACATATTCGAAATGACCTCAACTTTTGCAATTAAGTTGGTATGGTCACCCTGACATTCAATCCAAGAATTGAACGTATTTGAACACCAAAAACATGTTGTGTCACGTCCGGGGTGTGCTATGTGCTGTTTTCACAGAAAAAATTATAGAAAATTCATAGAGCGATAAAAAAGATAAAACTTGGCATGCATCCTAGTGATGATGGTGGAACACTATAAAAAACTTTGAGTTCATTTCAAGGATGTAAAAAAAAAAACTCCTTTCGGACGGGTCCTTCAGTCCTGCCCGAACAGTCTCCGGAGAAGGAGGTCAATTTTTCGAGATATTCGGAATGACCTCAACTTTTGCAAGTGAGTTTGTATGGTCACCCTGACAATCAATCCAAGAATTGAACGTATTTGAACACCAAAAACATGTTGTGTCACGTCCTGGGTGTGCTATGTGCTGTTTGCACCGAAAAAATTATAGAACATTCATAAAGCGATAAAAAAATATAGAAAACTTGGCATGCATCCTAGTGATGATGGTGGAACACTATAAAAAAAATTATGGAAGGCAAAAAAAATAGTGATGCAAAAAAAAAAAGCCAACCTGTGCTTGCATGCCGCAACTGCGCTTAATCGGTCCGGCCCGATCAAGCCGAGTGGCGAAAGGGCCGACCTTTTGGCCCAGCTACGGCCTGCAGCATAGGCCAACGGGGCGGTGGCGGGACAGGGAGGGAATGAGAGGAGTTCGAAACAGTGGTGGGAGGTTGGTATATAAGGCGGTCGCGGCGTTGTTCGGCGGGCGAGGTGGGACTAAACTTTAGTCCACAACCCCGCCGACCCTGCCCCCGCACCGCGCGCACACTCAATGGGCCGGCCCACGCGCGCCGTCGCGCACAGTCAAGATTTTTGTTTTTTAAAATAGTATTAAGTTTTTTAGGTATTTATGCCTTTCGTTTTTGTATAAAAAATTCTATAATTAATAAAAATCCATACGTAACATAGAATTGTTAACTATATTTATTATAATAATAATGAGTTGTTTATTACAATTTATAGGAAAAAATAATGAGTTTTTTTATAATTAATTGCTAAAACAATAATGAGTTTTCTGATAATTAATTGATAATGAGTTTTTTTGTAATGAATATTTTAATCAGTTATTTTTGTAGATTAGTAATTACATCTTTAATATTTATATAATGTTAATTAATGTCTAAAAAATACTTAACATATATGCAAAGTTTAGTACTGTAATGTGTTGCATTAATGGCTAATTGTTTTTACATAATAGTAATGCGTTGTTTTTTATAATTTATAAGTAAGAATAATGAGTTTTATTAAAATTTATAGGTAAAAATAATCAGTTTATATTTTAATTTTGTATGAGTTTTGTGTTAATGCCTAACATTTTTCAGCTTATTAAAAAATATTAATAAGTTTATTGCTATAAATAATAATTTGGAAACGACCGTTCATAAAAAACACTACTTCACATAGAATTAAAAACACTACTTAATACATAATTTATTAAGTAATTATATTACAAAGAATACTTAATACATAATTTATTCCGTATTGACATTATACATATGATGGTAGATATTACTAATGTAATTTGGGTTCATTTGAAAGATGTCAAAAAATATTGTAGATAGTACTCATGAAATTTGCATAGTGTGGCAAATAATAAAAAATAAGACAGATAGTAATGATATGATTTGAGTTTACACTGCTTGCAGTACGGACGCACTGCCCGGACAGTGTAATGAGCTTACACTGACCGGGCAGTGCGACAGTGCCACCCCTAGCAGTGCAAAGTCAAACCAAATTAGTACTAACTGTCTCATATAGCAATGTGCACAAACGCGGGTATATAAGCCGGTCGTGGCGTCCCTCGGTGCACGAGGTGGGACTAAAAAAGCGCCCCTTCCACCTCCCCCGCGCTGTGACTCATAGAAGGCAATAAAATTGTGATGCATAAAAATAAGCCCACATGTGCTTGCATGCCGCAACTGCGCTTAATCGGTCCGGACCGATCAAGCCGGGAGGCAAAAGGGCCGGCCTTTCGGCCCAGCTACGGCCTGCAGCACAGGCCAACGGGGCAGTGGCGGGACGGGGCGGGAATAAGAGGAGAAGAGGAGTTCGAAATGGTGGTGGGAGGTTGGTATATAAGGCGGTCGCGGCGTCGTTCGGCGGGCGAGGTGGGACTAAACTTTAGTCCTCACCCCCGCCGACCCTGCCCCCGCACCGCGCGCACACTCAATGGGCCAGCCCACGCGTGCCGTCGCGCATAGTCACTGGGCCGTCGAACGCGCGGTGTCATTGTTTTTTTGTTATTTGTTTATTGTTTCAAAAATAATATTAAGTTTTTAAATAAATGTTGTATTGTATAAATAATAATGTAAAGTCCTACGTATTTTATAAATGTTCAATAATTTATGTAATGTTCATTATTTTTTATGTGTTTTGCATTAATGGCTAAAGTAGTTTTCATAATAGTAAAGAGGATTTTGTTATAATTTATAAGCAACAATAATTTGGAAAATACCCTTCTTAAAAAACACTACTTGATATAGAATTTATTTAGTAGTTATGTTAAAAACAATACTGAATATATAATTTATTATATAATTATACTAAAAATACTACTTAATATAGAATTGAATTCACGGAAAAACCATAAAAAATTCATATCCGATCAATGCCGGTTGCATGGGTGGTACGAGGTGGCATGCACGAAACGTCACCCAATTTTGGGAGGCAGTGGGCATGCCCATCTTAGGGCCCCATGCAAGATTTGAACAACTTCGGACACCAAACGCACGTTACATCACGCCCGGTTAGTATTTTCGGTGCCTTTCACGGAGAAAACCATAGAAAATTCATACGGTGCCGGAAAATTATGAAAACTTGCACGCATGATGGACCTGTCGATGAGTGCGTGTGCAAAAAGTTTGGGGTCCACCGGCTGAATCCGAAAAGCGAACACAGCATGGGGCTGAAATCGTTCATATCCGATCAGTGCCGGTTGCATTGGTGGTACAAGGTGGCATGCACGAAACGTCACCCAATTTTGGGAGGCAGTGGGCATGCCCATCTTAGGGCCCCACGCAAGATTTGAACGATTTCGGACACCAAACGCATGTTGTGTCACGCCCGGTCAGTGTTTTTGGTGCGTTTCACGGAGAAAACCATAGGAAATTCATACAGTGCCGGAAAATTATGAAAACTTGCACGCATGATGGACTTGTTGATGAGTGCGTGTGCAAAAAGTTTGGGGTCCACCGGCTGAGTCCAAAAAGAGAATGTAGTACGGGGCTGACATCGTTCATATCCGATCAGTGCCTATTCCATTGGTGGTACGACGTGGCATGCACGAAACCTCACCCAATGTTGGGAGGCAGTGGGCATTCCCATCTAAGGGCCCCACGCAAGATTTGAACGACTCCGGACACCAAACGCACGTTGCGTCACGCCCGGTCAGTGTTTTCGGTGCGTTTCATGGAGAAAACCGTAGGAAATTCATACGGTGCCGAAAAATTATGAAAACTTGCACGCATGATGGACCTGTCGATGAGTGCGTGTGCAAAAAGTTTGGGGTCCACCGGCTGAGTCCGAAAAGAGAACACAGTACGGGGCTGACATCGTTCATATCCGATCAGTGCCGGTTGCATTGGTGGTACGAGGTGGCATGCACGAAACGTCATCCAATGTTGGGAGGCTGTGGGCATGCCCATCTTATGGCCCCACACAAGATTTGAACGACTTCGGACACCAAACGCACGTTGCGTCACGCCCGGTCAGTGTTTTCGGTGCGTTTCACGGAGAAAACCATAGGAAATTCATACGGTGCCAGAAAATTATGAAAACTTGCACGCATGATGGACTTGGCAATGAGTGCATGTGCAAAAAGTTTGGGGTCCACTGGCTGAGTCAGAAAAGTGAACGCATGATGGCCCTGGTGATGAGTGCGTGTGCAAAAAATTTGAATGGTTGCATTAAAAAATGCATTAATATTTTCTGACGTTAAAAAAACATCGAAGATAATGGCTCTCCTTTTGAAGAATATGCATGATCCATGTGAACCTTCACAAGCTCAGAGCAGGTGAAGACTCACATCGATCCTGCATATCCTCCAAATAGAGTCCCCCAAACTGAGATGTTTGTGCATTGACCAAAAGAAAATTATATAAAGGAGTCAACGGCACGCCGTCTTAGAGATGTGGTATTAAACTGAAATGTTAAAGTACAATGCATGTTTTTAATAAATGCATCGTGGGCCAGCCGGCGGTAGTTTTATGGGACGGGCCAAGTGGTCCACTATGACGTGACCACGTCTATGACGCCGTACGTGCGTGCATGGCATGGAAACCACGCCGCCATTACCTCGTCCCAGGACCGCCTAACCCCGCCGCCTCCACGCACGTCCTCACCCCTCCCCGATCCGACGGTCGCACCGCCGTGGCCGTCCCAACTCCCTTCCCTGCTGGCCTGACGGCGGCCATACAATCCAGCATCTGCGCGCGACTTGGATCTCAGGCCCGGCCGTGCCGTCTCGGCAAAGTCGCCGACACCCTAAACCCTAGGACGGGCCGTCGGCCAGCGCGCTGGTGTGGGCAGAGGGCGCGCGGCTGCCGGTGCACGTCGAGACGCCGGAAGGTATGGTATTAACCCATATTTAATGTTTTTTGAATCTCGTAACTAGTTAGATAACTGTCATCTTATTTAGAATGCAAGAATTGGGAGATGTGTACTGCTCGGTTGAGAAGTGGTGCGAATTGGTGGGAAAATTCACACCCAGACAGCACATGATGCTACGTGGCACAAATTTGGACAGTATGTTGATAATTCCTTCATTGAAAATGAGGAAAAATTTATTGGAATTTATGATTACAACGTATGATAGTAGTGGAAAGCGATTTATTATTCGGCCAAATACTGAAGGCATCAGTGTGCTTAATGAAGATATTTATGACATATTCGGGCTACGTAACGAGGGTGATGATGTCAGTATCATGATAGCAACAGTACAACTAGATGCCAAAAAAATTGTTTCGAATCGGTTTCTAGACAAAAGAACAGACCTAATCCTCATCGATGAGTTGATAAAAAATATTGTCGATACTCAGTCATATGATGATGATTTTGTGAGAAGGGTCGTACTGGTTCTTATGGGTACCGTCTTAGCACCACAATCCACCAAGTTTGTTCCTTATCGTTATTACAAAATGGTGGAGGACGTGAACGCTATGAAGTCATACAATTGGAACGATTTCACGTTGGGGGTGTGCATGGATGCTATTAAAAAATTGGTCGAAGATCTTGAAAAATTCAAGTGGCTTATCGAGAACTTGGCTCTTCTTCAGGTACAAGTCATTTCGTAATAGTTGTATGTACATATGATTTTTATGCGATATATGTGTCTGACTAATTGTGTTTACTATCATGCAGTATATATACTGGGAAAAAGTTGAGCCAATTGGTGTGGATACATTTGATCCTTTGTCTCGTGAATACCCACTAATGCTTAACTGGCCAGAAACGGAAGGGAAAAAGCGAGACGACTATGGCAACATGCACGGGCGTGGCACCGGCAATGTAAGTCAATAAGTATAGGCCTTATTGGTTGCACATAGTAATTAAATATATTTGTTATTTAATTTATTTTTTTGTTTGTTGTACAGATTGAAAACTGCGTTAGTGAAGAGTACAGACGTGCTAAGGTAGCACGTGAAGGGATTGTCCCAGAGGAAGAAACGAAGAAACCTAAACGGAAAGGTGGTGGCAGGAGTAGAAAGCCAAGCACGTCCGCGGTTTCATCGAACACGACTTGTAGTATGGACCGTGAGATGACATACATAAAGCTGCTTCACAAGGAGGTTCTCAATATACCCGAAAGATGTGCACATGTAATTTAGAAGTTGTATTAAACATGGTTTAATTGTTCAACTACTTATCGTGTTTCATTTGTGTTTGTAGATGGTAATGGAAAGGTTGAACACAGTGAAGGAAATATGCCCTAGAGGCAATAATAAAGTTATTATTTATTTCCTTATATCATGATAAATGTTTATTATTCATGCTATAATTGTATTAACCGGAAACATAATACATGTGTGAATACATAGACAGCAGTATGTCACTAGTATGCCTCTACTGGACTAGCTCGTTGAATCAAAGATGGTTAAGTTTCCTAACCATAGACATGAGTTGTCATTTGATTAACGGGGTCACATCATTAGGATAATGATGTGATTGACTTGACCCATTCCGTTAGCTTAGCACTTGATTGTTTAGTTTGTTGCTATTGCTTTCTTCATAACTTATACATGTTTCTATGACTATGAGATTATGCAACTCCCATTTACGGGAGGAACACTTTGTGTGCTACCAAGCGTCACAACGTAAGTGGGTCATTATAAAGGTGCTCTACAGGTGTCTCCAAAGGTACTTGTTGGGCTGGCGTATTTCGAGATTAGAATTTGTCACTCCGATTGTCGGAGAGGTATCTCTGGGCCCTATCGGTAATGCACATCACTTAAGCCTTGCAAGCATTGCAACGAAATGAGTTAGTTGCAGAATGATGTATTATGGAACGAGTAAAGAGACTTGCTGGTAACGAGATTGAACTAGGTATTAAGATACCGACGATCGAATCTCGGGCAAGTAACATACCGATGACAAAGGGAACAACGTATGTTGTTATGCGGTCTGACCGGTAAAGATCTTCGTAGAATATGTGGGAGCCAATATGAGCATCCAGGTTCCGCTATTGGTTATTGACCGGAGCCATGTCTCGGTCATGTCTACATAGTTCTCGAACCCGTAGGGTCCGCACGCTTAACGTTTCGATGCCGGTTATATTATGAGTTTATGAGTTTTGATGTACCGAAGGTTGTTCAGAGTCCCGGATGTGATCACGGACATGACGAGGAGTCTCGAAATGGTCGAGACATGAAGATTGATATATTGGACGACTATATTCGGACACCGTAATGGTTCCGGGGGTTATCGGATATATACCAGAGTACCGGGGGTTACCGGAACCCCCCTAGGGGTTATTGGGCCTCATGGGCCCAAAGTAGTGGAAGAGGAGAGGCAACAGGAGGTGGCGCGCAGCCCCCCTTGCCCCAATCCGAATTGGGAAAGGGAAGGGGGCACGGCCCCCCTTCTCCTTCCTTCTCTCCACCTCCTCCTTCCCCCTTCTCCTAGTTGGAATAGGAAAGGGGGGCAAAACCCTTTGGGTGCGCCTCCTCCTCTTGGCCGGCCCCCTCCTCCTCCACTCCTTTATAAACGTGGCCAGGGGGTACCCCATAGACACAACAATTGATCTCTTGATCTCTTAGCCATGTGCGGTGCCCCCTTCCACCATAATCCACCTCGATCATATCGTAGCGGTGCTTAGGCGAAGCCCTGCGACGGTAGGACATCATCATCATCACCACACCGTCGTGCTGACGGAACTCTCCCGTGAAGCTCTACTGGATTGGAGTTCACGGGACGTCATCGAGCTGAACGTGTGCTGAACTCGGAGGTGCCGTGCGTTCGGTACTTGGATCGGTCGGCTCGTGAAGACGTACGACTACATCAACCGCATTTTGCTAACGCTTCCGCTTTCGGTCTACGAGGGTACTAGACAACACTCTTCCCTCTCGTTGCTATGCATCACCATGATCTTGCGTGTGCGTAGGATTTTTTTTAAATTACTACGTTTCCCAACAATGGTATCAGAGCCAGGTTTTATGCGTTGTTGTTATGTGCATGAGTAGAACACAAGTGAGTTGTGGGTGATATAAGTCATACTGCTTACCAGCTGTCATACTTTGGTTCGGCGGTATTGTTGGATGAAGTGGCCCGGACCGACATTACGCGTACGCTTACGCGAGACTGGTTCTACCGACGTGCTTTGCACACAGGTGGCTGGCGGGTGTCAGTTTCCCCAACTTTAGTTGAACCAAGTGTGGCTACGCCCGGTCCTTGTGAAGGTTAAAACAACATCAACTTGACAAACTATCATTGTGGTTTTGATGCGTAGGTAAGAACGGTTCTTGCTAAGCCCGTAGCAGCCACGTAAAACTTGCAACAACAAAGTAGAGGACGTCTAACTTGTTTTTGCAGGGCATGTTGTGATGTGATATTGTCAAGACATGATGCTAAATTTTATTGTATGAGATGATCATGTTTTGTAACCGAGTTATCGGCAACTGGCAGGAGCCATATGGTTGTCGCTTTATTGTATGCAATGCAATCGCCCTGTAATGCTTTACTTTATCACTAAGCGGTGGCGATAGTCGTGGAAGCATAAGATTGGCGAGACGACAATGATGCGATGATGGAGATCAAGGTGTCGCGCCGGTGACGATGGTGATCATGACGGTTCTTCGGAGATGGAGATCACAAGCACAAGATGATGATGGCCATATCATATCACTTATATTGATTGCATATGATGTCTATCTTTTATGCATCTTATCTTGCTTTGATTGACGGTAGCATTATAAGATGATCTCTCACTAAATTTCAAGATAAAAAGTGTTCTCCCTGAGTATGCACCGTTGCCAAAGTTCGTCGTGCCGAGACACCACGTGACGATCGGGTGTGATAAGCTCTACGTCCATCTACAACGGGTGCAAGCCAGTTTTGCACATGCAGAATACTCAGGTTAAACTTGATGAGCCTAGCATATGCAGATATGGCCTCGGAACACTGAGACCGAATGGTCGAGCGTGAATCATATAGTAGATATGATCAACATAGTGATGTTCACCATTGAAAACTACTCCATTTCACGTGATGATCGGTTATGGTTTAGTTGATTTGGATCACGTGATCACTTAGAAGATTAGAGGGATGTCTTTCTAAGTGGGAGTTCTTAAGTAATATGATTAATTGAACCTTAATTTATCATGAACTTAGTCCTGGTAGTATTAGCATATCTATGTTGTAGATCAATAGCTCGCATTTAGCTCCCCTGTTTTATTTTTGATATGTTCCTAGAGAAAACTGAGTTGAAAGATGTTATTAGCAATGATGCGGATTGGATCCGTGATCTGAGGACTATCCTCATTGTTGCACAGAAGAATTATGTCCTTGATGCACCGCTAGGTAACAGACCTATTGCAGGAGCAGATGCAGACGTTATGAACGTTTGGCCAACTCAATATGATAACTACTTGATAGTTTAGTGCACCATGCTTAATGGGTTAGAATCGGGACTCCAAAGATGTTTTGAACGTCATGGACCATATGAGATGTTCCAGGAGTTGAAGTTAATATTTCAAGTAAATACCCGAGTTGAGAGATATGAAGTCTCCAACAAGTTCTATAGCTAAAAGATGGAGGAGAATAGCTCAAGAAGTGAGCATGTGCTCTGATTGTCTGGGTACTACAATCTCTTGAATCAAGTGGGAGTTAATCTTTCAGATAAAATAGTGATTGACAGAATTCTCTAGTCACCATCACCAAGTTAGTAGAACTTCATGATGAACTATAATATGCAAGGGATAACGGAAACGATTCCCAAGCTCTTCGTGATGCTGAAATCGACGAAGGTAGAAATCAAGAAAATCATCAAGTGTTGATGGTAAACAAACCACTAGTTTCAAGTAAAGGGACAAAGGGAAGAAAGGGGAACTTCCAGAAGAACGGCAAACAAGTTGCTGCTCAAGTGGAAAAACCCAAGTCTGGACCTAAGCCTGAAACTGAGTACTTCTACTTCAAAGGGACTGGTCATTGGAAGCGGAACTACCCCAAGAAATTGGCGGATAAGAAGGATGGCAAATTGAACATAGGTATATTTGATATACATGTTATTGATGTGTACTTTACTAATGTTTATAGCAACCCCTTAGTATTTGATACTAGTTCAGTTGCTAAGGATAGTAACTCGAAACGGGAGTTGCAGAATGAACAGAGACTAGTTAAGGGTGAAGTGACGATGTGTATTGGAAATGGTTCCAAGATTGATATGATCATCATTGCACACTCCCTATACTTTCGGGATTAGTGTTAAACCTAAAATAAATGTTATTTAGTGTTTGCGTTGAGCATGAATATGATTGTATCAAGGTTATTGCAATACAGTTATTCATGTAAGTTAGAGAATAATTGTTGTTCTGTTTACATGAATAAAACCTTCTATGGTCATACACCCAATGAAAATGGTTTGTTGGATCTCGATCGTGGTGATACACATTTTTATAATATTGAAGCCAAAAGATGCAGAGTTAATAATGATAGTACAACTTATTTGTGGCACTGCCGCTGATGGGCTTTTGGAATCACTTGATTATGAATCAGTTGATGCTTGCGAACGATGCCTCATGGGCAAGATGACAAAGACTCCATTCTCCGGAACAATGGAGCGAGCAACATATTTGTTGGAAATCATACATACTGATGTATGTGGTCCGATGAATATTGAGGCTCGCGGCAGGTATCATTATTTTCTGATCTTCACAGATGATTTGAGCAGATATGAGTATATCTACTTGATGAAACACAAGTCTGAAACATTTGAAAAGTTCAAAGAATTTAAGAGTTAAGTGGAGAATCATCGTAACAAAAATAAAAGTTTCTACGATATGATCGTAGAAGTAAAATATTTGAGTTATGAGTTTGTCCTTCAGTTAAAACAATGTGAAATAGTTTCACTACTCACGCCACCTGGAACACCACAGTGTAATGGTGTGTCCAAATGTCGTAACCGTACTTTATTAGATATGGTGCGATCTATGATGTCTCTTACCGATTTACCACTGTTGTTTTGGGGTTATGCATTAGAGACAGCTACATTCACATTAAATAGGGCACCATCTAAATCCGTTGAGACGACACCGTATGAACTATGGTTTGGCAAGAAACCTAAGTTGTCGTTTCTTAAAGTTTGAGGTTGCAATGCTTATGTGAAAAAGTTTCAACCTGATAAGCTCAAACCTAAATCGGAGAAGTGCATATTCATAGGATACCCAAAATAAAATGTTGGGTACACCTTCTATCACAGATCCGAAGGCAATATATTCATTGCTGAGAATGGATCCTTTCTAGAGAAGGAGTTTCTCTCGAAAGAAGTGAGTGGGAGGAAAGTAGAACTTGATGAGGTAACTGTACCTGCTCCCTTATTGGAAAGTAGTTCATCACAGAAATCTGTTCCTGTGATTACTACACCAATTAGTGAGGAAGCTAATGACGATGATCATGTAACTTCAGATCAAGTTACTACCGAACCTCGTAGGTAAACCAGAGTGAGATCCGCACCAGAGTGGTACGGTAATCCTGTTCTGGGGGTCATGTTACTTGACCATGACAAGCCTACGAACTATGAGGAAGCGATGATGAGCCCAGATTCCGCGAAATGGCTTGAGGCCATGAAATCTGAGATGAGATCCATGTATGAGAACAAAGTATGGACTTTGATTGACTTGCCCAATGATCGGGGAGCCATTGAGATTAAATGGATCTTCAAGAGGAAGACGAACGCTGATAGTAGTGTTACTATCTACAAAGCTAGAATTGTCGCAAAAAGGTTTTTGACAAGTTCAAGGTGTTGACTACGATGAGAGTTTCTTACTCGTATCTATGCTTAAGTCTGTCCGAATCATGTTAGCAATTGCCGCATTTTATGAAATCAGGCAAATGGATAAACAAAACTGCATTCCTTAACGGATTTATTAAAGAAGAGTTGTATATGATGCAACCAGAAGGTTTTGTCAATCCTAAAGGTACTAACAAAATATGCAAGCTCTAGCGATCCATCTATGGACTGGTGCAAGCATCTCGGAGTTGGAATATACGCTTTGATAAGTTGATCAAAGCATATAGTTTTATACAGACTTGCGGTGAAGCCTGTATTTACAAGAAAGTGAGTGGGAGCACTACAACATTTCTGATAAGTATATGTGAATGACATATTTTTAATCGGAGATAATGTAGAACTATTTTGCAAAGCATAAAGGAATGTTTGAAAGGAGTTTTTCAAAAAAAGACCTCGGTGAAGCTGCTTACATATTGAGCATCAAGATCTATAGAGATAGATCAAGACGCTAGATAAGTTTTTCAATGAGTACATACCTTGACAAGATTTTGAAGTAGTTCAAAATGGAACAGTCAAAGAAGGAGTTCTTGCCTGTGTTACAAGGTGTGAAGTTGAGTAAGACTCAAAACCCGACCACGGCAGAAGATAGAGAGAGAATGAAAGTCATTCCCTATGCCTCAGCCATAGGTTCTATAAAGGATGCCATGCTGTGTACCAGACCTATTGTATACCCTGCCCTGAGTTTGGCAACGAAGTACAATAGTGATCTAGGAGTAGATCACTGGACGTTGGTCAAAATTATCCTTAGTGGAATAAGTATATGTTTCTCGATTATGGAAGTGACAAAAGGTTCGTCGTAAAAGGTTACGTCGATGAAGTTTTGACACTGATCCAGATGACTCAAAGTCTCAATCTGGATACATATTGAAAGTGGGAGCAATTAGCTAGAGTAGCTCCATGCAGAGCATTGTTGACATAGAAATTTGCAAAATACATACGGATTTGAATGTGGCAGACCCGTTGACTAAACTTCCCTCACATGCAAAACATGATCACACCTTAGTACTCTTTGTGTATTAATCACATACCAATGTGAACTAGATTATTGACTCTAGTAAACCCTTTGGGTGTTGGTCACATGACGATGTGAACTATGGGTGTTAATCACATGGTAATGTGAACTATTGATGTTAAATCACATGGCGATGTGAACTAGATTATTGACTCTAGTGCAAGTGGGAGACTGAGGGAAATAGAGGCAATAATAAAGTTATCATTTATTTCCTTATATCATGATAAATGTTTATTATTCATGCTATAATTGTATTAACCGGAAACATAATACATGTGTGAATACATTGACAAACAGTATGTCACTAGTATGCCTCTACTTGACTAGCTCGTTGAATCAAAGATGGTTAAGTTTCCTAACCATAGACATGAGTTGTCATTTGATTAACGGGGTCACATCATTAGGATAATAATGTGATTGACTTGACCCATTCCGTTAGCTTAGCACTTGATCATTTAGTTTGTTGTTATTGCTTTCTTCATAACTTATACATGTTCCTATGACTTTGGGATTATGCAACTCCCGTTTACCGGAGGAACGCTTTGTGTGCTACCAAACATCACAATGTAACTGGGTGATTATAAAGGTGCTCTACAGGTGTCTGATAACCCACAAGTATAGGGGATCACAACAGTTTTCGATAAGTAAGAGTGTCGAACCCAACGAGGAGCTAAAGGTAGAACAAATATTCCCTCAAGTTCTATCGACCACCGATACAACTCTATGCATGCTTGACGTTCGCTTTACCTAGAACAAGTATGAAACTAGAAGTACTTTGTAGGTGTTGTTGGATAGGTTTGCAAGATAATAAAGAGTACGTAAATAAAAAGTAGGGGCTGTTTAGATAAAGAAACAATAAAGTAAATATAGCGAGTGTGGAAAAGTGGTGGTAGGAGTTGTGAAATTGCCCCTAAGAAATTGACTACTTTACTAGACCGATAGCAAGTATTATGTGGGAGAGGCCACTTCTAGCATGCCATCCCTAACATGGAATTCCATGCACTTATGATTGGAACTATTCGCAAGCATCCGCAACTACTAATGTTCATTAAGGTAAAACCCAACCATAGCATCAATTTCTATGCTAGGTTGAAGCTTCTGTCACTCTTGCCCTCCAATACATAGTCCTATCAACATACAACTAACCCTATGGTGTGATCCACGCACGCAATCATATGATGGGCACCAAAGGACAGCAACATAACCACAAGAAAATTAAATCAATCATAGCAATTCATCAACCACCGGTAGGACAACGAAAATCTACTCAGACATCATAGGATGGCAACACATTATTGGATAATAATATGAAGCATAAACCACCATGTTCAAGTAGAGGGTACAGTGGGTTGCGGGAGAGTGGACAGCTGTAGATAGATGGGGGAAGGTGATGGAGATGTTGGTGAAGATGGCGGAGGTGTTGGTGTAGATCGCGGTGATGATGATGGCCCCCGGTGGCACTCCGGTGCCACCGGAAGCGAGGGGGAGAGAGCCCCCCTCCTTCTTCTTCTTCCTTGACCTTCTCCCTAGATGGGAGAAGGGTTTTCTCTCTGGTCCATGGTCTCCATGGCGTGGGAGGGGCGAGAGCCCCTCCGAGATTGGATCTGTCTCTCTGTCTCTCTCTGTTTCTGCGTTCTCACATTCTTCCCTTTCACCGTTTCTTATATTCCCGGAGATCCATAACTCCGATTGGGCTGAAATTTTGAAACGATATCTATCTGGAAATTAGCTTTCTTGCGGCGAAAGAAGGGCACCAACCGCCTTACGGGGTGGTCACGAGGGTCAGGGGCGCGCCTGACACCCTGGGGCACGCCCCCCTACCTCGTTCCCCCCTCGGACACCGTCTCGCATTGATTTTACTTCCCAAAAATCATAAATATTCCAAAATAATTCCCCGTCTGTTTTTATCCCGTTTGGACTCCGTTTGATATTGGGTTTCTGTGAAACAAAAAACATGCAACAAACAGGAACTGGCACTGGGCACTGGATCAATAAGTTAGTCCTAAAAATAGTATAAAAAGTTGCCAAAAAGTATATGGAAGTTGTAGGATATTGGCATGGAACAATAAAAATTATAGATACGACAGAGACGTATCAGTGTCTCCAAAGGTACTCATTGGGTTGGCGTATTTCGAGATTAGGATTTGTCACTCCGATTGTCGGAGAGGTATCTCTGGGCCCTCTCGGTAATACACATCACTTAAGCCTTGCAAGCATTGCAACTAAATGAGTTAGTTGCGGAATGATGTATTACAGAACGAGTAAAGAGACTTGCCGGTAACGAGATTGAACTAGGTATTAAGATATCGACGATCGAATCTCGGGCAAGTAACATACCGATGACAAAGGGAACAACGTATGTTGTTATGCGGTCTGACCGATAAAGATCTTCGTAGAATATGTGGGAGCGAATATGAGCATCCAGGTTCCGCTATTGGTTATTGACCGGACACATGTCTCGGTCATGTCTACATAGTTCTCGAACCCGTTGGGTCCGCACGCTTAACGTTTCGATGCCGATTATATTATGAGTTTATGAGTTTTGATGTACCGAAGGTTGTTCGGAGTCCCGGATGTGATCACGGACATGACAATGAGTCTCGAAATGGTCGAGACATGAAGATTGATATATTGGACGACTATATTCGGACACTGGAATGGTTCCGGGGGTTATCGGATATATACCGGAGTACCGGGGGGTTACCGGAAACCCCCGGGGGTTATTGGGCCTCATGGGCCCAAAGTAGTGGAAGAGGAGAGGCAGCAGGAGGTGGCGCGCAGCCCCCCTTGCCCCAATCCGAATTGGGAAAGGGAAGGGGGCGCGGCCCCCCTTCTCCTTCCTTCTCTCCACCTCCTCCTTCCCCCTTCTCCTAGTTGGAATAGGAAAGGGGGGCAAAACCTACTTGGAGTAGGATTGCCCCCCCCTTTGTGCGCGCCTCCTCCTCTTCGCCGGCCCCTCCTCCTCCACTCCTTTATATACGTGGCCAGGGGGCACCCCATAGACACAACAATTGATCTCTTGATCTCTTAGCCATGTGCGGTGCCCCCTTCCACCATAATCCACCTCGATCATATCGTAGCGGTGCTTAGGCGAAGCCCTGCGACGGTAGGACATCATCATCGTCCCCACGCCGTCGTGCTGACGGAACTCTCCCGTGAAGCTCTACCAGATTGGAGTTCGCGGGACGTCATCGAGCTGAACGTGTGCTGAACTCGGAGGTGCCATGCGTTTGGTACTTGGATCGATTGGATCGTGAAGACGTACGACTACATCAACCACGTTGTGCTAACGCTTCCGCTTTTGGTCTACGAGGGTACGTAGACAACACTCTCCCCTCTCGTTGCTATGCATCACCATGATCTTGCGTGTGCGTAGGATTTTTTTTGAAATTACTACGTTTCCCAACACACGGAAGGTGTGCTGTACAAACCCAATAAGAGGGACAACAATGACGAATTTGATAATGTAGGTGAAGGAGTTGGGATGGAGAATGGCCAGTACAAGTCATCAAAATATTGGCCAGATATTGATTCACCTACCGACGTAAAGGTAGGAACATCTTTCACGGGTATCAATGATACCTCCGTGCCTGTTGATGACACGGGTGCTCCGGCGACGACACCGGGTAAAGGTGAAGCTACTGATCCTTTCATTATAGACGATAAAGGAAACTCTCCATCTTCAGCATCAACTGTACATACAAAAGACTTTCCGTCTATGTCCCGAACCCCGTAGAATGCTGATATTTCTGGTGAGTCTATGGATGCTTTGTCACCAACAAAGTTCGAAGACACGTTTGAGAGTTTCCCGGCAGAGAGCAACATAGGTAATGGTGAAGGCAATCCGGAAAATGATGGTAAGCGCAAAAGAAAAAAGTCGAAATATTGCCAATCCCCCTACGACATTCTCATTACCCGCAAGAAACGTGTTAAAAAAAGTAAGTCAAGTACTACTTTATAATTCATTCACGCGTTATGTAATTTTTTTATTATTTTTAATGACTGTAGCTGCATTGTTTTAGATCTGTTTGCATCGTCACCACATTCAATTCTAGCAAGTTCTCTTAATATGACTCCGGTTCACATAGAGGCAGCCAGAGTTTTTGTTGAGACTCTAGCATCAACAAAGAAGCATGCACACCGAACCGTGGTCGATATGCCGCCACCAGATGGGGACATATGCACGCCAGCTATGCTTCACGATGTCCTGACGTTTAAATGGTTGAATGGCGCTGTAAGTATGAGTTTGGTTTTAACAAATCTCTCATTTGTACTTCACAAGTTGATAGAAATTTTTTGTTTATGTATGCAGATCATCAATGCATATTGTAAACACCTACAACACAGTGATTTTTCTGATCGTTACATATCAGCAACGTGGTTCCCCAAATTTACGTTGAGTAGGGCAAGGGGAAAGACCAAGTCAGTAAATGATTTAGACTCAGAACATGTTACAAGGAAAACAAAAGTCATCGCAAGAGTAATGGATGAGTATTTCAGACGGGACAAGGTATTGCTTTCATATTCATTTGTTTTTATTAGACATTACTATTTAATTACACTAATATCATTTGGTTACTATGTAGGCGTATTTTCCTATGCACGTTAATGATAATCATTGGATAACCATGGTGATGCACACCGTCAAGGAGGAGTTTCAAGTTCTTGACTCAAATTCTAAAGGCGCAATTAGCCAAAGAATTCGCAATATGATTGCCACCCTGGTACGCTATAATTTTCACACTCGCATTCAGAAAAATATTGAGTCATAGATTAAATTCTGGTTTGTTAATTTGTTTCAGAGAGCTGAAATTTCTAAGGATATTATGGAGGCCAACTCAACTCTTGAATCAAAAAAATTTCCAGATGTCTCATCGTGGCCAATTAATGAGTATAAAATGTCGAGACAAAAAGATGGGTAAGTTAAATGAGTACAAGGAAGTGCATGCTATATCCTAAGCTGAACACACATGTTTATTGCAGAGTGTCTTGTGGACTTTTTGTGATGTGGTGCATAAAATACTGGGACGGAGATCGCTGGACACATGAATTTGACCAGGAAGAGATTAATGAGTCAAGGCCACGTATTGTCGCGGAAATTATTTTTTCAGAGGTGAACAAATTAGAGAAGGTCAAGATGAAAATTGTTAAAATCATGGAGAAGGAATAGGTATTAGCATCGGTAGGGTTTTAGTCCCGTAGAAGGTTTCCCTACCGTTGTTGGATACTTTGATTGATTGTAATGCGACATGGCACTGGGATAGATTTCGACAATTTTTCACGTTTTATTTATCGCTTTCGTGTGAGACTAAACATTTAAATGCATGTGGGCAAGTAATACTTTTGCTGTCCTAAAATGTATCAGTTTGCGGCTGCGATGTTATACGTACTGTTGTTGTTTCTACTCGCGGCGGTCATTTATTTATTAGAAAATATCCCCGCTGTCCTGAGTTGGCGTGATGTGGACAAAACCTGCACAATTTCCCACGTCGATTATGCTGGCAGCAGCGGCACTGGATCCGACGAATATTCCAGCCCAGGACATGCGGTGGCCGACAGCCGAGGCAGTGGCGGGCCCGCGCAGTCCAGCTAGTGCGGGCTGGCGCGATTCGCCGTGCGCCACGCGCGGGTCTGCTGGCCCAGCAGCCGACCGACCGACAGCCGCGTGCCCGATGGCACAGGTCTCGTCTCGCCCCACCCAGCGGGCACATGCAACGATCCCGAGGGGGAATATGGCGATCTGTCGGCCCATAAACGACGCGCGTCGGGCCCGTGGGCCGATCCTCTTCTTGTGCGGATGGGGACGCTGGTGCGTTGTGCCGACTAGGTTTAGTCCCACCTCGCCCGCGGAGAGACGCGTCGACCGGTCTATATACCCGCGTCTTCGCCTTCTCACAAGCTCGCTACAGAACACTAATGAATGCCATGTTGTATGCCGTGGCCTCCCCGCTCGGCGGCCGAAAGGCCTCCCAGAAGGTGTTGTAGTATACTGTCCATGTGTGCGCCCGGCCACGGCTGGGCTTTTTTTTCAAATATTTTTTTCACATACATTAAATTTAAAAAATGTTAATCAGTTGACAAAGTCATGACAGCAGTAACACATTCATACAAATATATCATGTTTCACACATAATAATAAAAATCGCGTGTCTCATAACATCGAACAAGGTGGCATAAAGATTAACTCAAAGTGCCATGTCTCTAATCCTTAAACAAATAAACTAAAAGTGCCAGTGCCTTCCATCGAACAAGGTGGCTTAAAGAATAAACTCAAAGTGCCATGTCTCTTATCCTTAAACAAATAAACTGAAATTGCGAGTGCCTTCAATTGATTAAGAATACTTCATCTTTATGCCCGGTTCCTACATAACAAATTGTAAACAACTCATCAGACAATTTTAAAGAGAGAACCAAAAAATAATTAAAATAATGTAAAACTTACTTTTCATTTTCAGGGCACGTTTGCCGTTTATGGCCCTCTTTCTTACAAACGCCACAAAGAGGACCGGGTTTTTTCTCAGAAAATGATTTTGGTCTTCCATTTTTTGTAACATTTGGATCTTTCTTTGCCCGCCCTGTCGTGCTCTGTTTAGGGGCGCCCTTCGTGGAAACTTTCACGGGATCACCTATGACATCAACATGTTGTTCCAGCTGACGTAGCTCCTCATGCACATTTCTTCTACTACCAACAACATCATTATCAGGGACCTTTTTCTTTGCTATTATATTCTGAAGACACTGCATCAACTCATCAAAGACGAATGGATCATTTGAAGCAACATGAAAAGCTTCAGCTCCTGTTATACTGAGTTGACTATAGCGAGCACGCTGCTCTGCCCCTGTCCAACCCCAGCCAAACATGTCACTCTTTCACTGTGCAGGCAGCCCACCTCTCGCAACTTTCGACATCCTCTTAAGGATGCAACACTTAGGTATTTTAGATATTTTCAGATGAACCAACACATACAAAATGTGTTTGCAAGGCAATCCTTTCCGAAGCATTCGTCCGCAACTGCAGTCTATCGTATTATCAGAGTTTTCAGCTCGATAATTCACGCTGAACTGAAATTTACGGTTATTTCTCCATGTCACGATGAAGGTGTGGCAGTCAACTCCCACTAGCGTCTCAAAAATCCCAAGCTCTCCCATCTTCTTCAGATCTTGTTGAAGAATATAAAAATTGGAATGCGTGAATACTTCTGTAGCATGCTTCTCAATATCCTTATATTCTGTGACTGATGGTGGCAATGACTGATTTGAAACACAGTCATCATGCGCCTCGTTCTCACGTAGTCGAACTATGCAATTCTCATAATGCACAACTAGGTCAACATGAAGGAAATATTCCCTAGAGGCAATAATAAAGTTATTATTTATTTCCTTATATCATGATAAACGTTTATTATTCATGCTAGAATTGTATTAACCGGAAACATAATACATGTGTGAATACATAGACAAACAGAGTGTCACTAGTATGCCTCTACTTGACTAGCTCGTTGATCAAAGATGGTTATGTTTCCTAACCATAGACATGAGTTGTCATTTGATTAACGGGATCACATCATTAGGAGAATGATGTGATTGACTTGACCCATTCCGATAGCATAGCACTTGATCGTTTAGTTTGTTGCTATTGCTTTCTTCATGACTTATACATGTACCTATGACTATGAGATTATGCAACTCCCGTTTACCGGAGGAACACTTTGTGTGCTACCAAACGTCACAACGTAACTGGGTGATTATAAAGGTGCTCTACAGGTGCCTCCGAAGGTACTTGTTGGGTTGGCATATTTCGAGATTAGGATTTGTCACTCCGATTGTCGGAGAGGTATCTTTGGGCCCTCTTGGTAATGCACATCACTTAAGCCTTGCAAGCATTGCAACTAATGAGTTAGTTGCAGGATGATGTATTACGAAACTAGTAAAGAGACTTACCGGTAACGAGATTGAACTAGGTATTGAGATACCGACGATCGAATCTCGGGCAAGTAACATACCGATGACAAAGGGAACAACGTATGTTGTTATGCGGTCTGACCGATAAAGATCTTCGTAGAATATGTGGGAGCCAATATGAGCATCCATGTTCCGCTATTGGTTATTGACCGGAGATGTGTCTTGGTCATGTCTACATTGTTCTCGAACCCATAGGGTCCGCACGCTTAAGGTTTCGATGACAATTATATTATGAGTTTATGAGTTTTGATGTACCGAAGGAGTTCGGAGTCCCGGATGAGACCGGGGACATGACGGGGAGTCTCGAAATGGTCGAGACGTAAAGATTGATATATTGGACGATTATATTCGGACATCGAAAAGGTTCCGAGTGATTCGGGTATTTTTCGGAGCACCGGAGAGTTACGGGAATACGTATTGGGCCTTATTTGGCCATACGGGAAAGAAGGAAAAGGGCCTCAAGGGTGGCCGCACCCCTCCCCTTGGTCTGGTCCGAATTGGACTAGGGAAGGGGGCGCCCCCTTCCTTCCTTCCCCTTTTCCCTTTCTCTTTTCCTATTCCATATGGGAGGTGGAATCCTACTAGGACTAGGAAGTACTAGTAGGACTCCACACTTGGCGCGCCCCCTCCAAGGGCCGGCCTCCTCCTCCCTTGCTCCTTTATATACGGGTGCAGGGGGCACCCCAAAGACACAAGTTGATCTTCGTGATCGTTCTCTTAGCCGTGTGCGGTGCCCCCCTCCACCATAATCCTCGATAATATTGTAGCGGTGCTTAGGCGAAGCCCTGCGACGGTAGAACATCAAGATCGTCACCATGCCATCGTGCTGACGGAACTCTTCCCCGACATTTTGCTGGATCGGAGTTCGTGGATCGTCATCGTGCTGAACGTGTGCTAGAACTCGGAGGTGCCGTAGTTTCGGTGCTTGATCGGTCGGGCCGTGAAGACGTACGACTACATCAACCGCGTTGTGCTAACGCTTCCGCTTTTGGTCTACGAGGGTACGTAGACAACACTCTCCCCTCTCGTTGCTATGCATCACCATGATCTTGCGTGTGCGTAAGTTTTTTTTTTGAAATTACTACATTTCCCAACAATGGTATCAGAGCCATGTTTTATGCGTTGTTGTTATGTGCATGAGTAGAACACAAGTGAGTTGTGGGTGATATAAGTCATACTGCTTACCAGCTGTCATACTTTGGTTCGGCGGTATTGTTGGATGAAGTGGCCCGGACCGACATTACGCGTACGCTTACGCGAGACTGGTTCTACCGACGTGCTTTGCACACAGGTGGCTGGCGGGTGTCAGTTTCCCCAACTTTAGTTGAACCAAGTGTGGCTACGCCCGGTCCTTGTGAAGGTTAAAACAACATCAACTTGACAAACTATCATTGTGGTTTTGATGCGTAGGTAAGAACGGTTCTTGCTAAGCCCGTAGCAGCCACGTAAAACTTGCAACAACAAAGTAGAGGACGTCTAACTTGTTTTTGCAGGGCATGTTGTGATGTGATATTGTCAAGACATGATGCTAAATTTTATTGTATGAGATGATCATGTTTTGTAACCGAGTTATCGGCAACTGGCAGGAGCCATATGGTTGTCGCTTTATTGTATGCAATGCAATCGCCCTGTAATGCTTTACTTTATCACTAAGCGGTAGCGATAGTCGTGGAAGCATAAGATTGGCGAGACGACAATGATGCGATGATGGAGATCAAGGTGTCGCGCCGGTGACGATGGTGATCATGACGGTTCTTCGGAGATGGAGATCACAAGCACAAGATGATGATGGCCATATCATATCACTTATATTGATTGCATATGATGTCTATCTTTTATGCATCTTATCTTGCTTTGATTGACGGTAGCATTATAAGATGATCTCTCACTAAATTTCAAGATAAAAAGTGTTCTCCCTGAGTATGCACCGTTGCCAAAGTTCGTCGTGCCGAGACACCACGTGACGATCGGGTGTGATAAGCTCTACGTCCATCTACAACGGGTGCAAGCCAGTTTTGCACATGCAGAATACTCAGGTTAAACTTGATGAGCCTAGCATATGCAGATATGGCCTCGGAACACTGAGACCGAATGGTCGAGCGTGAATCATATAGTAGATATGATCAACATAGTGATGTTCACCATTGAAAACTACTCCATTTCACGTGATGATCGGTTATGGTTTAGTTGATTTGGATCACGTGATCACTTAGAAGATTAGAGGGATGTCTTTCTAAGTGGGAGTTCTTAAGTAATATGATTAATTGAACCTTAATTTATCATGAACTTAGTCCTGGTAGTATTAGCATATCTATGTTGTAGATTAATAGCTCGCATTTAGCTCCCCTGTTTTATTTTTGATATGTTCCTAGAGAAAACTGAGTTGAAAGATGTTATTAGCAATGATGCGGATTGGATCCGTGATCTGAGGACTATCCTCATTGTTGCACAGAAGAATTATGTCCTTGATGCACCGCTAGGTAACAGACCTATTGCAGGAGCAGATGCAGACGTTATGAACGTTTGGCCAACTCAATATGATGACTACTTGATAGTTTAGTGCACCATGCTTAATGGGTTAGAATCGGGACTCCAAAGATGTTTTGAACGTCATGGACCATATGAGATGTTCCAGGAGTTGAAGTTAATATTTCAAGTAAATACCCGAGTTGAGAGATATGAAGTCTCCAACAAGTTCTATAGCTAAAAGATGGAGGAGAATAGCTCAAGAAGTGAGCATGTGCTCTGATTGTCTGGGTACTACAATCTCTTGAATCAAGTGGGAGTTAATCTTTCAGATAAAATAGTGATTGACAGAATTCTCTAGTCACCATCACCAAGTTAGTAGAACTTCATGATGAACTATAATATGCAAGGGATAACGGAAACGATTCCCAAGCTCTTCGTGATGCTGAAATCGACGAAGGTAGAAATCAAGAAAATCATCAAGTGTTGATGGTAAACAAACCACTAGTTTCAAGTAAAGGGACAAAGGGAAGAAAGGGGAACTTCCAGAAGAACGGCAAACAAGTTGCTGCTCAAGTGGAAAAACCCAAGTCTGGACCTAAGCCTGAAACTGAGTACTTCTACTTCAAAGGGACTGGTCATTGGAAGCGGAACTACCCCAAGAAATTGGCGGATAAGAAGGATGGCAAATTGAACATAGGTATATTTGATATACATGTTATTGATGTGTACTTTACTAATGTTTATAGCAACCCCTTAGTATTTGATACTAGTTCAGTTGCTAAGGATAGTAACTCGAAACGGGAGTTGCAGAATGAACAGAGACTAGTTAAGGGTGAAGTGACGATGTGTATTGGAAATGGTTCCAAGATTGATATGATCATCATTGCACACTCCCTATACTTTCGGGATTAGTGTTAAACCTAAAATAAATGTTATTTAGTGTTTGCGTTGAGCATGAATATGATTGTATCAAGGTTATTGCAATACAGTTATTCATGTAAGTTAGAGAATAATTGTTGTTCTGTTTACATGAATAAAACCTTCTATGGTCATACACCCAATGAAAATGGTTTGTTGGATCTCGATCGTGGTGATACACATTTTATAATATTGAAGCCAAAAGATGCAGAGTTAATAATGATAGTACAACTTATTTGTGGCACTGCCGCTGATGGGCTTTTGGAATCACTTGATTATGAATCAGTTGATGCTTGCGAACGATGCCTCATGGGCAAGATGACAAAGACTCCATTCTCCGGAACAATGGAGCGAGCAACATATTTGTTGGAAATCATACATACTGATGTATGTGGTCCGATGAATATTGAGGCTCGCGGCAGGTATCATTATTTTCTGATCTTCACAGATGATTTGAGCAGATATGAGTATATCTACTTGATGAAACACAAGTCTGAAACATTTGAAAAGTTCAAAGAATTTAAGAGTTAAGTGGAGAATCATCGTAACAAAAATAAAAGTTTCTACGATATGATCGTAGAAGTAAAATATTTGAGTTATGAGTTTGTCCTTCAGTTAAAACAATGTGAAATAGTTTCACTACTCACGCCACCTGGAACACCACAGTGTAATGGTGTGTCCAAATGTCGTAACCGTACTTTATTAGATATGGTGCGATCTATGATGTCTCTTACCGATTTACCACTGTTGTTTTGGGGTTATGCATTAGAGACAGCTACATTCACATTAAATAGGGCACCATCTAAATCCGTTGAGACGACACCGTATGAACTATGGTTTGGCAAGAAACCTAAGTTGTCGTTTCTTAAAGTTTGAGGTTGCAATGCTTATGTGAAAAAGTTTCAACCTGATAAGCTCAAACCTAAATCGGAGAAGTGCATATTCATAGGATACCCAAAATAAAATGTTGGGTACACCTTCTATCACAGATCCGAAGGCAATATATTCATTGCTGAGAATGGATCCTTTCTAGAGAAGGAGTTTCTCTCGAAAGAAGTGAGTGGGAGGAAAGTAGAACTTGATGAGGTAACTGTACCTGCTCCCTTATTGGAAAGTAGTTCATCACAGAAATCTGTTCCTGTGATTACTACACCAATTAGTGAGGAAGCTAATGACGATGATCATGTAACTTCAGATCAAGTTACTACCGAACCTCGTAGGTAAACCAGAGTGAGATCCGCACCAGAGTGGTACGGTAATCCTGTTCTGGGGGTCATGTTACTTGACCATGACAAGCCTATGAACTATGAGGAAGCGATGATGAGCCCAGATTCCGCGAAATGGCTTGAGGCCATGAAATCTGAGATGAGATCCATGTATGAGAACAAAGTATGGACTTTGATTGACTTGCCCAATGATCGGGGAGCCATTGAGATTAAATGGATCTTCAAGAGGAAGACGAACGCTGATAGTAGTGTTACTATCTACAAAGCTAGAATTGTCGCAAAAAGGTTTTTGACAAGTTCAAGGTGTTGACTACGATGAGAGTTTCTTACTCGTATCTATGCTTAAGTCTGTCCGAATCATGTTAGCAATTGCCGCATTTTATGAAATCAGGCAAATGGATAAACAAAACTGCATTCCTTAACGGATTTATTAAAGAAGAGTTGTATATGATGCAACCAGAAGGTTTTGTCAATCCTAAAGGTACTAACAAAATATGCAAGCTCTAGCGATCCATCTATGGACTGGTGCAAGCATCTCGGAGTTGGAATATACGCTTTGATAAGTTGATCAAAGCATATAGTTTTATACAGACTTGCGGTGAAGCCTGTATTTACAAGAAAGTGAGTGGGAGCACTACAACATTTCTGATAAGTATATGTGAATGACATATTTTTAATCGGAGATAATGTAGAACTATTTTGCAAAGCATAAAGGAATGTTTGAAAGGAGTTTTTCAAAAAAAGACCTCGGTGAAGCTGCTTACATATTGAGCATCAAGATCTATAGAGATAGATCAAGACGCTAGATAAGTTTTTCAATGAGTACATACCTTGACAAGATTTTGAAGTAGTTCAAAATGGAACAGTCAAAGAAGGAGTTCTTGCCTGTGTTACAAGGTGTGAAGTTGAGTAAGACTCAAAACCCGACCACGGCAGAAGATAGAGAGAGAATGAAAGTCATTCCCTATGCCTCAGCCATAGGTTCTATAAAGGATGCCATGCTGTGTACCAGACCTATTGTATACCCTGCCCTGAGTTTGGCAACGAAGTACAATAGTGATCTAGGAGTAGATCACTGGACGTTGGTCAAAATTATCCTTAGTGGAATAAGTATATGTTTCTCGATTATGGAAGTGACAAAAGGTTCGTCGTAAAAGGTTACGTCGATGAAGTTTTGACACTGATCCAGATGACTCAAAGTCTCAATCTGGATACATATTGAAAGTGGGAGCAATTAGCTAGAGTAGCTCCATGCAGAGCATTGTTGACATAGAAATTTGCAAAATACATACGGATTTGAATGTGGCAGACCCGTTGACTAAACTTCCCTCACATGCAAAACATGATCACACCTTAGTACTCTTTGGGTATTAATCACATACCAATGTGAACTAGATTATTGACTCTAGTAAACCCTTTGGGTGTTGGTCACATGACGATGTGAACTATGGGTGTTAATCACATGGTAATGTGAACTATTGATGTTAAATCACATGGCGATGTGAACTAGATTATTGACTCTAGTGCAAGTGGGAGACTGAGGGAAATAGAGGCAATAATAAAGTTATCATTTATTTCCTTATATCATGATAAATGTTTATTATTCATGCTATAATTGTATTAACCGGAAACATAATACATGTGTGAATACATTGACAAACAGTATGTCACTAGTATGCCTCTACTTGACTAGCTCGTTGAATCAAAGATGGATAAGTTTCCTAACCATAGACATGAGTTGTCATTTGATTAACGGGGTCACATCATTAGGATAATAATGTGATTGACTTGACCCATTCCGTTAGCTTAGCACTTGATCATTTAGTTTGTTGTTATTGCTTTCTTCATAACTTATACATGTTCCTATGACTTTGGGATTATGCAACTCCCGTTTACCGGAGGAACGCTTTGTGTGCTACCAAACATCACAATGTAACTGGGTGATTATAAAGGTGCTCTACAGGTGTCTGATAACCCACAAGTATAGGGGATCACAACAGTTTTCGATAAGTAAGAGTGTCGAACCCAACGAGGAGCTAAAGGTAGAACAAATATTCCCTCAAGTTCTATCGACCACCGATACAACTCTATGCATGCTTGACGTTCGCTTTACCTAGAACAAGTATGAAACTAGAAGTACTTTGTAGGTGTTGTTGGATAGGTTTGCAAGATAATAAAGAGTACGTAAATAAAAAGTAGGGGCTGTTTAGATAAAGAAACAATAAAGTAAATATAGCGAGTGTGGAAAAGTGGTGGTAGGAGTTGTGAAATTGCCCCTAAGAAATTGACTACTTTACTAGACCGATAGCAAGTATTATGTGGGAGAGGCCACTTCTAGCATGCCATCCCTAACATGGAATTCCATGCACTTATGATTGGAACTATTCGCAAGCATCCGCAACTACTAATGTTCATTAAGGTAAAACCCAACCATAGCATCAATTTCTATGCTAGGTTGAAGCTTCTGTCACTCTTGCCCTCCAATACATAGTCCTATCAACATACAACTAACCCTATGGTGTGATCCACGCACGCAATCATATGATGGGCACCAAAGGACAGCAACATAACCACAAGAAAATTAAATCAATCATAGCAATTCATCAACCACCGGTAGGACAACGAAAATCTACTCAGACATCATAGGATGGCAACACATTATTGGATAATAATATGAAGCATAAACCACCATGTTCAAGTAGAGGGTACAGTGGGTTGCGGGAGAGTGGACAGCTGTAGATAGATGGGGGAAGGTGATGGAGATGTTGGTGAAGATGGCGGAGGTGTTGGTGTAGATCGCGGTGATGATGATGGCCCCCGGTGGCACTCCGGTGCCACCGGAAGCGAGGGGGAGAGAGCCCCCCTCCTTCTTCTTCTTCCTTGACCTTCTCCCTAGATGGGAGAAGGGTTTTCTCTCTGGTCCATGGTCTCCATGGCGTGGGAGGGGCGAGAGCCCCTCCGAGATTGGATCTGTCTCTCTGTCTCTCTCTGTTTCTGCGTTCTCACATTCTTCCCTTTCACCGTTTCTTATATTCCCGGAGATCCATAACTCCGATTGGGCTGAAATTTTGAAACGATATCTATCTGGAAATTAGCTTTCTTGCGGCGAAAGAAGGGCACCAACCGCCTTACGGGGTGGTCACGAGGGTCAGGGGCGCGCCTGACACCCTGGGGCACGCCCCCCTACCTCGTTCCCCCCTCGGACACCGTCTCGCATTGATTTTACTTCCCAAAAATCATAAATATTCCAAAATAATTCCCCGTCTGTTTTTATCCCGTTTGGACTCCGTTTGATATTGGGTTTCTGTGAAACAAAAAACATGCAACAAACAGGAACTGGCACTGGGCACTGGATCAATAAGTTAGTCCTAAAAATAGTATAAAAAGTTGCCAAAAAGTATATGGAAGTTGTAGGATATTGGCATGGAACAATAAAAATTATAGATACGACAGAGACGTATCAGTGTCTCCAAAGGTACTCATTGGGTTGGCGTATTTCGAGATTAGGATTTGTCACTCCGATTGTCGGAGAGGTATCTCTGGGCCCTCTCGGTAATACACATCACTTAAGCCTTGCAAGCATTGCAACTAAATGAGTTAGTTGCGGAATGATGTATTACAGAACGAGTAAAGAGACTTGCCGGTAACGAGATTGAACTAGGTATTAAGATATCGACGATCGAATCTCGGGCAAGTAACATACCGATGACAAAGGGAACAACGTATGTTGTTATGCGGTCTGACCGATAAAGATCTTCGTAGAATATGTGGGAGCGAATATGAGCATCCAGGTTCCGCTATTGGTTATTGACCGGACACATGTCTCGGTCATGTCTACATAGTTCTCGAACCCGTTGGGTCCGCACGCTTAACGTTTCGATGCCGATTATATTATGAGTTTATGAGTTTTGATGTACCGAAGGTTGTTCGGAGTCCCGGATGTGATCACGGACATGACAATGAGTCTCGAAATGGTCGAGACATGAAGATTGATATATTGACGACTATATTCGGACACTGGAATGGTTCCGGGGGTTATCGGATATATACCGGAGTACCGGGGGTTACCGGAAACCCCCGGGGGTTATTGGGCCTCATGGGCCCAAAGTAGTGGAAGAGGAGAGGCAGCAGGAGGTGGCGCGCAGCCCCCCTTGCCCCAATCCGAATTGGGAAAGGGAAGGGGGCGCGGCCCCCCTTCTCCTTCCTTCTCTCCACCTCCTCCTTCCCCCTTCTCCTAGTTGGAATAGGAAAGGGGGGCAAAACCTACTTGGAGTAGGATTGCCCCCCCTTTGTGCGCGCCTCCTCCTCTTCGCCGGCCCCTCCTCCTCCACTCCTTTATATACGTGGCCAGGGGGCACCCCATAGACACAACAATTGATCTCTTGATCTCTTAGCCATGTGCGGTGCCCCCTTCCACCATAATCCACCTCGATCATATCGTAGCGGTGCTTAGGCGAAGCCCTGCGACGGTAGGACATCATCATCGTCCCCACGCCGTCGTGCTGACGGAACTCTCCCGTGAAGCTCTACCAGATTGGAGTTCGCGGGACGTCATCGAGCTGAACGTGTGCTGAACTCGGAGGTGCCATGCGTTTGGTACTTGGATCGATTGGATCGTGAAGACGTACGACTACATCAACCACGTTGTGCTAACGCTTCCGCTTTTGGTCTACGAGGGTACGTAGACAACACTCTCCCCTCTCGTTGCTATGCATCACCATGATCTTGCGTGTGCGTAGGATTTTTTTTGAAATTACTACGTTTCCCAACACACGGAAGGTGTGCTGTACAAACCCAATAAGAGGGACAACAATGACGAATTTGATAATGTAGGTGAAGGAGTTGGGATGGAGAATGGCCAGTACAAGTCATCAAAATATTGGCCAGATATTGATTCACCTACCGACGTAAAGGTAGGAACATCTTTCACGGGTATCAATGATACCTCCGTGCCTGTTGATGACACGGGTGCTCCGGCGACGACACCGGGTAAAGGTGAAGCTACTGATCCTTTCATTATAGACGATAAAGGAAACTCTCCATCTTCAGCATCAACTGTACATACAAAAGACTTTCCGTCTATGTCCCGAACCCCGTAGAATGCTGATATTTCTGGTGAGTCTATGGATGCTTTGTCACCAACAAAGTTCGAAGACACGTTTGAGAGTTTCCCGGCAGAGAGCAACATAGGTAATGGTGAAGGCAATCTGGAAAATGATGGTAAGCGCAAAAGAAAAAAGTCGAAATATTGCCAATCCCCCTACGACATTCTCATTACCCGCAAGAAACGTGTTAAAAAAAGTAAGTCAAGTACTACTTTATAATTCATTCACGCGTTATGTAATTTTTTTATTATTTTTAATGACTGTAGCTGCATTGTTTTAGATCTGTTTGCATCGTCACCACATTCAATTCTAGCAAGTTCTCTTAATATGACTCCGGTTCACATAGAGGCAGCCAGAGTTTTTGTTGAGACTCTAGCATCAACAAAGAAGCATGCACACCGAACCGTGGTCGATATGCCGCCACCAGATGGGGACATATGCACGCCAGCTATGCTTCACGATGTCCTGACGTTTAAATGGTTGAATGGCGCTGTAAGTATGAGTTTGGTTTTAACAAATCTCTCATTTGTACTTCACAAGTTGATAGAAATTTTTTGTTTATGTATGCAGATCATCAATGCATATTGTAAACACCTACAACACAGTGATTTTTCTGATCGTTACATATCAGCAACGTGGTTCCCCAAATTTACGTTGAGTAGGGCAAGGGGAAAGACCAAGTCAGTAAATGATTTAGACTCAGAACATGTTACAAAGAAAACAAAAGTCATCGCAAGAGTAATGGATGAGTATTTCAGACGGGACAAGGTATTGCTTTCATATTCATTTGTTTTTATTAGACATTACTATTTAATTACACTAATATCATTTGGTTACTATGTAGGCGTATTTTCCTATGCACGTTAATGATAATCATTGGATAACCATGGTGATGCACACCGTCAAGGAGGAGTTTCAAGTTCTTGACTCAAATTCTAAAGGCGCAATTAGCCAAAGAATTCGCAATATGATTGCCACCCTGGTACGCTATAATTTTCACACTCGCATTCAGAAAAATATTGAGTCATAGATTAAATTCTGGTTTGTTAATTTGTTTCAGAGAGCTGAAATTTCTAAGGATATTATGGAGGCCAACTCAACTCTTGAATCAAAAAAATTTCCAGATGTCTCATCGTGGCCAATTAATGAGTATAAAATGTCAAGACAAAAAGATGGGTAAGTTAAATGAGTACAAGGAAGTGCATGCTATATCCTAAGCTGAACACACATGTTTATTGCAGAGTGTCTTGTGGACTTTTTGTGATGTGGTGCATAAAATACTGGGACGGAGATCGCTGGACACATGAATTTGACCAGGAAGAGATTAATGAGTCAAGGCCACGTATTGTCGCGGAAATTATTTTTTCAGAGGTGAACAAATTAGAGAAGGTCAAGATGAAAATTGTTAAAATCATGGAGAAGGAATAGGTATTAGCATCGGTAGGGTTTTAGTCCCGTAGAAGGTTTCCCTACCGTTGTTGGATACTTTGATTGATTGTAATGCGACATGGCACTGGGATAGATTTCGACAATTTTTCACGTTTTATTTATCGCTTTCGTGTGAGACTAAACATTTAAATGCATGTGGGCAAGTAATACTTTTGCTGTCCTAAAATGTATCAGTTTGCGGCTGCGATGTTATACGTACTGTTGTTGTTTCTACTCGCGGCGGTCATTTATTTATTAGAAAATATCCCCGCTGTCCTGAGTTGGCGTGATGTGGACAAAACCTGCACAATTTCCCACGTCGATTATGCTAGCAGCAGCGGCACTGGATCCGACGAATATTCCAGCCCAGGACATGCGGTGGCCGACAGCCGAGGCAGTGGCGGGCCCGCGCAGTCCAGCTAGTGCGGGCTGGCGCGATTCGCCGTGCGCCACGCGCGGGTCTGCTGGCCTAGCAGCCGACCGACCGACAGCCGCGTGCCCGATGGCACAGGTCTCGTCTCGCCCCACCCAGCGGGCACATGCAACGATCCCGAGGGGGAATATGGCGATCTGTCGGCCCATAAACGACGCGCGTCGGGCCCGTGGGCCGATCCTCTTCTTGTGCGGATGGGGACGCTGGTGCGTTGTGCCGACTAGGTTTAGTCCCACCTCGCCCGCGGAGAGACGCGTCGACCGGTCTATATACCCGCGTCTTCGCCTTCTCACAAGCTCGCTACAGAACACTAATGAATGCCATGTTGTATGCCGTGGCCTCCCCGCTCGGCGGCCGAAAGGCCTCCCAGAAGGTGTTGTAGTATACTGTCCATGTGTGCGCCCGGCCACGGCTGGGCTTTTTTTTCAAATATTTTTTTCACATACATTAAATTTAAAAAATGTTAATCAGTTGACAAAGTCATGACAGCAGTAACACATTCATACAAATATATCATGTTTCACACATAATAATAAAAATCGCGTGTCTCATAACATCGAACAAGGTGGCATAAAGATTAACTCAAAGTGCCATGTCTCTAATCCTTAAACAAATAAACTAAAAGTGCCAGTGCCTTCCATCGAACAAGGTGGCTTAAAGAATAAACTCAAAGTGCCATGTCTCTTATCCTCAAACAAATAAACTGAAATTGCGAGTGCCTTCAATTGATTAAGAATACTTCATCTTTATGCCCGGTTCCTACATAACAAATTGTAAACAACTCATCAGACAATTTTAAAGAGAGAACCAAAAAATAATTAAAATAATGTAAAACTTACTTTTCATTTTCAGGGCACGTTTGCCGTTTATGGCCCTCTTTCTTACAAACGCCACAAAGAGGACCGGGTTTTTTCTCAGAAAATGATTTTGGTCTTCCATTTTTTGTAACATTTGGATCTTTCTTTGCCCGCCCTGTCGTGCTCTGTTTAGGGGCGCCCTTCGTGGAAACTTTCACGGGATCACCTATGACATCAACATGTTGTTCCAGCTGACGTAGCTCCTCATGCACATTTCTTCTACTACCAACAACATCATTATCAGGGACCTTTTTCTTTGCTATTATATTCTGAAGACACTGCATCAACTCATCAAAGACGAATGGATCATTTGAAGCAACATGAAAAGCTTCAGCTCCTGTTATACTGAGTTGACTATAGCGAGCACGCTGCTCTGCCCCTGTCCAACCCCAGCCAAACATGTCACTCTTTCACTGTGCAGGCAGCCCACCTCTCGCAACTTTCGACATCCTCTTAAGGATGCAACACTTAGGTATTTTAGATATTTTCAGATGAACCAACACATACAAAATGTGTTTGCAAGGCAATCCTTTCCGAAGCATTCGTCCGCAACTGCAGTCTATCGTATTATCAGAGTTTTCAGCTCGATAATTCACGCTGAACTGAAATTTACGGTTATTTCTCCATGTCACGATGAAGGTGTGGCAGTCAACTCTCACTAGCGTCTCAAAAATCCCAAGCTCTCCCATCTTCTTCAGATCTTGTTGAAGAATATAAAAATTGGAATGCGTGAATACTTCTGTAGCATGCTTCTCAATATCCTTATATTCTGTGACTGATGGTGGCAATGACTGATTTGAAACACAGTCATCATGCGCCTCGTTCTCACGTAGTCGAACTATGCAATTCTCATAATGCACAACTAGGTCAACATGAAGGAAATATTCCCTAGAGGCAATAATAAAGTTATTATTTATTTCCTTATATCATGATAAACGTTTATTATTCATGCTAGAATTGTATTAACCGGAAACATAATACATGTGTGAATACATAGACAAACAGAGTGTCACTAGTATGCCTCTACTTGACTAGCTCGTTGATCAAAGATGGTTATGTTTCCTAACCATAGACATGAGTTGTCATTTGATTAACAGGATCACATCATTAGGAGAATGATGTGATTGACTTGACCCATTCCGATAGCATAGCACTTGATCGTTTAGTTTGTTGCTATTGCTTTCTTCATGACTTATACATGTTCCTATGACTATGAGATTATGCAACTCCCGTTTACCGGAGGAACACTTTGTGTGCTACCAAACGTCACAACGTAACTGGGTGATTATAAAGGTGCTCTACAGGTGCCTCCGAAGGTACTTGTTGGGTTGGCATATTTCGAGATTAGGATTTGTCACTCCGATTGTCGGAGAGGTATCTTTGGGCCCTCTTGGTAATGCACATCACTTAAGCCTTGCAAGCATTGCAACTAATGAGTTAGTTGCAGGATGATGTATTACGAAACTAGTAAAGAGACTTACCGGTAACGAGATTGAACTAGGTATTGAGATACCGACGATCGAATCTCGGGCAAGTAACATACCGATGACAAAGGGAACAACGTATGTTGTTATGCGGTCTGACCGATAAAGATCTTCGTAGAATATGTGGGAGCCAATATGAGCATCCATGTTCCGCTATTGGTTATTGACCGGAGATGTGTCTTGGTCATGTCTACATTGTTCTCGAACCCATAGGGTCCGCACGCTTAAGGTTTGATGACAATTATATTATGAGTTTATGAGTTTTGATGTACCGAAGGAGTTCGGAGTCCCGGATGAGACCGGGGACATGACGGGGAGTCTCGAAATGGTCGAGACGTAAAGATTGATATATTGGACGATTATATTCGGACATCGAAAAGGTTCCGAGTGATTCGGGTATTTTTCGGAGCACCGGAGAGTTACGGGAATACGTATTGGGCCTTATTTGGCCATACGGGAAAGAAGGAAAAGGGCCTCAAGGGTGGCCGCACCCCTCCCCTTGGTCTGGTCCGAATTGGACTAGGGAAGGGGGCGCCCCCTTCCTTCCTTCCCCTTTTCCCTTTCTCTTTTCCTATTCCATATGGGAGGTGGAATCCTACTAGGACTAGGAAGTACTAGTAGGACTCCACACTTGGCGCGCCCCCTCCAAGGGCCGGCCTCCTCCTCCCTTGCTCCTTTATATACGGGTGCAGGGGGCACCCCAAAGACACAAGTTGATCTTCGTGATCGTTCTCTTAGCCGTGTGCGGTGCCCCCCTCCACCATAATCCTCGATAATATTGTAGCGGTGCTTAGGCGAAGCCCTGCGATGGTAGAACATCAAGATCATCACCATGCCATCGTGCTGACGGAACTCTTCCCCGACATTTTGCTGGATCAGAGTTCGTGGATCGTCATCGTGCTGAACGTGTGCTAGAACTCGGAGGTGCCGTAGTTTTGGTGCTTGATCGGTCGGGCCGTGAAGACGTACGACTACATCAACCGCGTTGTGCTAACGCTTCCGCTTTTGGTCTACGAGGGTACGTAGACAACACTCTCCCCTCTCGTTGCTATGCATCACCATGATCTTGCGTGTGCGTAAGTTTTTTTTTGAAATTACTACATTCCCCAACAGTGGTATCAGAGCCTAGGTTTTATGCGTTGATGTAATATGCACGAGTAGAACACAAGTGAGTTGTGGGCGATATAAGTCATACTACTTACCAGCATGTCACACTTTGGTTCGGCGGTATTGTTGGATGAAGCGGCCCGGACCTACATTACGCGTACGCTTAAGCGAGACTGGTTTTACCGCCGTGCTATGCACACAGGTGACTAGCGGGTGTCAGTTTTTCCAACTTTAGTTGAATCGAGTGTGGCTACGCCCGGTCCTTGAGAAGGTTAAAACAACACCAACTTGACAAACTATCGTTGTGGTTTTGATGCGTAGGTAAGAACGGTTCTTGCTAAGCCCGTAGCAGCCACGTAAAACTTGCAACAACAAAGTAGAGGACGTCTAACTTGTTTTTGCAGGGCATGTTGTGATGTGATATGGTCAAGACGTGATGAGATATAAGTTGTTGTATAAGATGATCATGTTTTGTTGAAGTTATCGGCAACTGGCAGAAGCCTTATGGTTGTCTCTTTATTGCATAAGATGTAAGCACCAAATAATTGCTTTACTTTATCGCTATGCGATAGCAATAGTTGCAAGAGCAATAGTTGACGAGACGACCATATGACGATACATTGATATAGATCAAGATGATGGAGATCATGGTGTCATGCCGGTGACGATGGAGATCATGACAGTACTTTGGAGATGGAGATCAAAGGCGCAAGATGATCATGGCCATATCATGTCACATATTATGATTGCATATGATGTTTATCTTTTATACATCTTATTTTTCTTAGTTCGACGATAGCTTTATAATATGATCTCTCACTAATTATCAAGGTACAAGTGTTCTCCCTCAGTATGCACCGTTGTGAAAGTTCTTCGTGCTGAGACATCACGTGATGATCGGGTGTGATAGGCTCTACGTTCAAATACAACGGGTGCAAAACAGTTGCACACGCAGAATACTCAGGTTAAACTTGACGAGCCTAGCATATAACAGATATGGCCTCGAAACACTGAGACTGAAAGGTCGAGCGTGAATCTTATAGTAGATATGATCAACATAGTGATGTTCACCATTGAAACTACTCCATCTCACGTGATGATCAGACATGGTTTAGTTGATTTGGATCACGTGATCACTTAGAGGATTAGAGGGATATCTATCTAAGTGGGAGTTCTTAAGTAATATGATTAATTGAACTTTAATTTATCATGAACTTAGTCCTGGTAATATTAGCATATCTATGTTGTAGATCAATAGCTCGCGTTGTTGCTTCCCTATGTTTTATATATGTTCCTAGAGAAAACTAAGTTGAAAGATGTTAGTAGCAAAGATGCGGATTGGATCCGTGATCTGAGGTTTATCCTCATTGCTGCACAGAAGAATTATGTCCTTGATGCACCGCTAGGTGACAGACCTAATGCAGGAGCAAATGCAGACGTTATGAACGTTTGGCTAGCTCAATATGATGACTACTTGATAGTTTAGTGCACCATGCTTAACGGCTTAGAATCGGGACTTCAAAGACGTTTTGAAAGTCATGGACCATATGAGATGTTCCAGGAGTTGAAGTTAATATTTCAAGCAAATACTCGAGTTGAGAGATATGAAGTCTCCAACAAGTTCTATAGCTAAAAGATGGAGGAGAATAGCTCAAGCAGTGAGCATGTGCTCAGATTGTCTGGGTACTACAATCGCTTGAATCAAGTGGGAGTTAATCTGCCAGATAAGATAGTGATTGATAGAATTCTCTAGTCACCATCACCAAGTTAGTAGAACTTCATGATGAACTATGATATGCAAGGGATAACGAAAACGATTCCCAAGCTCTTCGTAATGTTGAAATCAACGAAGGTAGAAATCAAGAAAAATATCAAGTGTTGATGGTAGACAAGACCACTAGTTTCAAGAAAAGGGCAAAGGAAAGAAGGGGAACTTCAAGTAGAACAGCAAGCAAGTTGCTGCTCAAGTGAAGAAGCCCAAGTCTGGTCCTAAGCCTGAGACTAAGTGCTTCTACTGCAAAGGGACTGGTCACTGGAAGCGGAACTACCCCAAGTAATTGGCGGATAAGAAGGATGGCAAAGTGAACATAGGTATATTTGATATACATGTTATTGATGTCTACTTTACTAGTGTTTATAGCAACCCCTCAGTATTTGATACTAGTTCAGTTGCTAAGAGTAGTAACTCGAAACGGGAGTTGCAGAGACTAGTTAAGGGTGAAGTGACGATGTATGTTGGAAGTGGTTGCAAGATTGATATGATCATCATCGCACACTCCCTATACTTTCGGGATTAGTGTTGAACCTAAATAAGTGTTATTTGGTGTTTGCGTTGAGCATAAATATGATTGGATCATGTTTATTGCAATACGGTTATTCATGTAAGTTAGAGAATAATTGTTGTTCTGTTTACATGAATAAAACCTTCTATGGTCATACACCCAATGAAAATGGTTTGTTGGATCTCGATCATAGTGATACACATATTCATAATATTGAAGCCAAAAGATGCAAAGTAAATAATGATAGTGCAACTTATTTGTGGCACTGCTGTTTAGGTCATATTGGTGTAAAGCGCTTGAAGAAAATCCATGCTGATGGGTTTTTGGAATCACTTGATTATGAATCAGTTGATGCTTGCGAACCATGCCTCATGGGCAAGATGACTAAGACTCCGTTCTCCGGAACAATGGAGCGAGCAATAGATTTGTTGGAAATCATACATACTGATGTATGTGGTCCGATGAATATTGAGGCTCGTGGCAGGTATCATTATTTTCTAATCTTCACAGATGATTTGAGCAGATATGAGTATATCTACTTGATGAAACACAAGTCTGAAACATTTGAAAAGTTCAAAGAATTTCAGAGTAAAGTGGAGAATCATCGTAACAAAATAAAAGTTTCTACGATATGATCGCAGAAGTAAAATATTTGAGTTACGAGTTTGGTCTTCAATTAAAACAATGTGGAATAGTTTCACAAACACATGCCACATGGAACACCACAGCATAATGGTGTGTCCGAACGTCATAACCGTACTTTATTGGATATAGTGCAATCTATAATGTTTCTACCGATTTACCACTATCGTTTTGGGGTTATGCATTAAAGACAGCTACATTCACGTTAAAAAAGGGCACCATCTAAGTCCGTTGAGACGACACAATCTGAACTGTGGTTTGGCAAGAAACCTAAGCTGTCGTTTCTTAAAGTTTAAGGTTGCAATGCTTATGTGAAAAAGTTTCAACCTGATAAGCTCTAACCCAAATCGGAGAAGTGCGTCTTCATAGGATACCCAAAAGAAAATGTTGGGTACACCTTCTATCTCAGATCCGAAGGCAATATATTCGTTGCTTTGAATGGATCCTTTCTAGAAAAGGAGTTTCTCTCAAAAGAAGTGAGTGGGAGGAAAGTAGAACTTGATGAGGTAACTGTACTTGCTCCCTTATTGGAAAGTAGTTCATCACAGAAATCTGTTCCTGTGATTACTACACCAATTAGTGAGGAAGCTAATGACGACGATCATGTAACTTCAGATCAAGTTACTACCGAACCTCGTAGGTAAACCAGAGTGAGATCCGCACCAGACTGGTACGGTAATCCTATTCTGGGGGTCATGTTACTTGACCATGACGAGCCTACGAACTATGAGGAAGCAATGATGAGCCCAGATTCCGCGAAATGGCTTGAGGCCATGAAATCTGAGATGAGATCCATGTATGAGAACAAAGTATGGACTTTGATTGACTTGCCCAATGATCGGGGAGCCATTCAGATTAAATGGATCTTCAAGAGGAAGACGAACGCTGATAGTAGTGTTACTATCTACAAAGCTAGAATTGTCGCAAAAAGGTTTTCGACAAGTTCAAGGTGTTGACTACGATGAGAGTTTCTTACTCGTATCTATGCTTAAGTCTGTCCGAATCATGTTAGCAATTGCCGCATTTTATGAAATCAGGCAAATGGATAAACAAAACTGCATTCCTTAACGGATTTATTAAAGAAGAGTTGTATATGATGCAACCAGAAGGTTTTGTCAATCCTAAAGGTACTAACAAAATATGCAAGCTCCAGCGATCCATCTATGGACTGGTGCAAGCATCTTGGAGTTGGAATATACGCTTTGATATGTTGATCAAAGCATATAGTTTTATACAGACTTGCGGTGAAGCCTGTATTTACAAGAAAGTGAGTGGGAGCGCTATAGCATTTCTGATAAGTATATGTGAAAGACATATTGTTGATCGGAGATAATGTAGAATTATTCTGCAAAGCATAAAGGCATGTTTGAAAGGAGTTTTTCAAAGAAAGACCTCGGTGAAGCTGCTTACATATTGAGCATCAAGATCTATAGAGATAGATCAAGACGCTAGATAAGTTTTTCAATGAGTACATACCTTGACAAGATTTTGAAGTAGTTCAAAATGGAACAGTCAAAGAAGGAGTTCTTGCCTATGTTACAAAGGTGTGAAGTTGAGTAAGACTCAAAACCCGACCACGGCATAAGATAGAGATATAATGAAAGTCATTCCCTATGCCTCAGCCATAGGTTCTATAAAGTATGCCATGTTGTGTACCAGACCTATTGTATACCCTGCCCTGAGTTTGGCTAGGGAGTACAATAGTGATCTAGGAGTAGATCACTGGACATTGGTCCAAATTATCCTTAGTAGAATAAGGATATGTTTCTCGATTATGGAGGTGACAAAAGGTTCGTCGTAAAGGGTTACGTCGATGCAAGTTTTGACACTGATCCAGATGACTCTAAGTCTTAATCTGGATACATATTGAAAGTGGGAGCAATTAGCTAGAGTAGCTCCATGCAGAGCATTGTTGACATAGAAATTTGCAAAATACTTACGGATCTGAATGTGGCAGACCCGTTGACTAAACTTCTCTCACAAGCAAAACATGATCACACCTCAGTACTCTTTGGGTGTTAATCACATAGCGATGTGAACTAGATTATTGACTCTAGTAAACCCTTTGGGTGTTGGTCACATGTCGATGTGAACTATGGGTGTTAATCACATGGTGATGTGAACTATTGATGTTAAATCACATGGCGATGTGAACTAGATTATTGACTCTAGTGCAAGTGGGAGACTGAAGGAAATATGCCCTAGAGGCAATAATAAAGTTATTATTTATTTCCTTATATCATGATAAATGTTTATTATTCATGCTAGAATTGTATTAACCGGAAACATAATACATGTGTGAATACATAGACAAACAGAGTGTCACTAGTATGCCTCTACTTGACTAGCTCGTTGATCAAAGATGGTTATGTTTCCTAACCATAGACATGAGTTGTCATTTGATTAACGGGATCACATCATTAGGAGAATGATGTGATTGACTTGACCCATTCCGATAGCATAGCACTTGATTGTTTAGTTTGTTACTATTGCTTTCTTCATGACTTATACATGTTCCTATGACTATAAGATTATGCAACTCCCGTTTACCGGAGGAACACTTTGTGTGCCACCAAACGTCACAACGTAACTCGGTGATTATAAAGGTGCTCTACAGGTGTCTCCGAAGGTACTTGTTGGGTTAGCGTATTTTGAGATTAGGATTTGTCACTCCGATTGTCGGAGAGGTATCTCTGGGCCCTCTCGGTAATGCACATCACTTAAGCATTGCAACTAATGAGTTAATTACAGGATGATGTATTACGGAACTAGTAAAGAGACTTGCCGGTAACGAGATTGAACTAGGTATTGATATACCGACGATTGAATCTCGGGCAAGTAACATACCGATGACAAAGGGAACAATGTATGTTGTTAGGTGGTCTGACCGATAAAGATCTTCGTAGAATATGTGGGAGCCAATATGAGCATCCAGGTTCCACTAAATGTTATTGACCGGAGACGTGTCTCGGTCATGTCTACATTGTTCTCGAACCCGTAGGTTCTGCACGCTTAAGGTTTCGATGACAGTTATATTATGAATTTATGAGTTTTGATGTACCGAAGGAGTTCGGAGTCCCGGATGAGACCGGGGACATGACGAGGGGTCTCGAAATGGTTGAGACGTAAAGATCGATATATTGGATGACTATATTCAGACATCGGAAAGGTTCTGAGTGATTCGGGTATTTTTCGGAGTACCGGAGAGTTACGGGAATACGTATTGGGCCTTATTGGGCCATACGGGAAAGAAGGAAAAGGGCCTCAAGGGTGGCCGCACCCCTCCCCTTGGTCTGGTCTGAATTGGACTAGGGAAGGGGGCGCCCCCTTCCTTCCTTCTCCTTTTCCCTTCCTCTTTTCCTATTCCATATGGGAGGTGGAATCCTACTAGGACTAGGGAGTCCTAGTAGGACTCCACACTTTGCGCGCCCCCTCCTAGGGCCGGCCTCCTCCTCCCTTTCTCCTTTATATACGGGTGCAGGGGGGCACCCCAAAGACACAAGTTGATCTTCGTGATCGTTCTCTTAGCCGTGTGCGGTGCCCCCCTCCACCATAATCCTCGATAATATTGTAGCGGTGCTTAGGCGAAGCCCTGCGATGGTAGAACATCAAGATCGTCACCACGCCGTCGTGCTGACGGAACTCTTCCCCGACACTTTGCTGGATCGGAGTCCGGGGATCATCATCGAGCTGAACGTGTGCTAGAACTCGGAGGTGCCGTAGTTTCGGTGCTTGATCGGTCGGGCCATGAAGACGTACGACTACATCAACCGCATTGTGCTAATGCTTCCGCTTTCGGTCTACGAGGGTACGTAGACAACACTCTCCCCTCTCGTTGCTATGCAGCACCATGATCTTGCGTGTGCGTAAGTTTTTTTTTGAAATTACTACGTTCCCAACACAACAATAGTCATACCGCCGTCCAGGTGAAGGTGAAGACAAGAGTTAAGGCTTTCACTCCTTTGATTACTGCGCATACCCAGAAAAAAACCATCTGACAGATATGATGCTGCCCACAGACTCCTCTTCCTGTACATCCTACTCAGCCACTCTTCTGTTTTATCAGCCTTCCATTTACGGACAAAAGCATGCCATCTCGCCTCAAAGTTGGCTAGAAAGGTGGAGTAGTACAAGAGTGCCCTGAACTCATTTAACGATTTGTAATTAATGTGCTACTACATGTTTTTTTCCACATGCCATGAGCAGAGACGGTGCAACACATCAACCAAAACCAACCGAATAGCTCGTATCATTGCAGCGTCTGCATCTGTGATGATTGACCTTGGCTTTTTCTAACAATTGACCTTCAGGAATGTCTAGAGCAGCCACACGTACGTCGCTTCGGTCTCGTCGTACACAATGGCACAACCAAAAACAGTGGTGCAATGGTGATTATTTACACCAACAAAGGGGATGAACGGCATACCATATCTGTTCATCTTATACGTGCTGTCGAACACAGTCACATCTCCATACAACTGATAGTCCCGCCGCGACTGTGCATCGCACCAGAACATGCTCTTCAAACGGCCCTCCTTATCGAGCACGTACTCAAAGAAAAAGTCTGGATCCTTCTCCTTTCTGCTCCTCATAATCCCGATTGTCGTGTTAGCATCACCCTTCGCAATCAACTTCATTTTTTCTCGGCAACATAGGTTGTACACGTCTCGTCTCAGAAACCTACACTTATCATACGAGCCATACTTGCTAATGAAGTTTTTGACGATGATATGCTTTCTGATCCCAGCTCCTTCCATCGCCAAGATCTCGGCTATCTGGTGATCTCCCATCACTCGATGTGACCGTAGAAATACCACCTCATCTTGTCTAGCGAACAAATGGTTGTGATCATCCATAAAAGCTGCCACGAACCAAACTCCACATCCTTTGTCCAACTTCACGACTAAATGTGCGCCACACTTGCAATGAGTCTCAGGTCTTAGCCTGCGGGTACGGCCCTCCGGGTTTGAAAATTTACTGAGAAGTTTTCCTGCCCTCGAGCAAACGTATCGCCTATACCGGACAGTGGTTGAAAGTCTTTTTCCTCGTTTCACCTTATCTTTTCTGATACTGACACTGGTAGAAAAAGGGCCTATAGTCCCGGTTCGTAAGGGCCTTTAGTCCCGGTTCCTGAACCGGGACTAAAGTGTCGGTACTAATGCCCTGACCCTTTAGTCCCGGTTCAATCCAGAACCGGGACTAAAGGGCGCGACCACGTGGAGCTCCACCTTTAGTCCCGGTTGGTAACACCAACCGGGACTAAAGGAAATTTTATGATTTTTTTTGAAATTTTTTTTTGAATTTTTTTTTATTTTCAAACTTCTGAATTAGTTTAACCTCTAGTCTGTAATCACCACCCCTCATCACTTCTCAATTTATCCTCTAATCACCCCTCATCATTCCAAATCATCTAACTTTCCGAACGGTCACCCATCCTCCCACTCCCCCGGCCTGAGCACGCTTAACTTCCGGGTTCTATTCTCCCTCGCTCCAAGTCCGCACTTGTTGTTTTCCTGACAATAGTAAGATGTCAATCCTATTAACCTTCAGGAATTTTGCTTGAGCATGAAGTGACACATTTCACTGTTTGAGTTTGAAACTATTGTTTTAAAAAACAATAATTATTTAGTAACACTAATATTTCTTGAATAATTAGTTTGACCATTGTTTGACCACAGTTTGACCATAGTTTGACCAGATTTGACCAAAATTGAAATAACTAAAATAATTATTTAGTAACACTCATATTCTAGAATAATTAGTTTGACCATTGTTTGACCACAGTTTGCCCACAGTTTGAATATTTTTCAATTTTTTCCACTCTAGATCTTAAAAGCCCCGTAACTTTTTTCTATTAGGTTTTTGAGGATTTTGAAAATGTTTAACGGGGTTCCCCCGGTTAAATTTGGATGTAACTTTTTGAGTAGATGATTTTTCATATAAAAAACTTTTTCATCCGAGTTAGTATGCAAAAGTTATGCCCATTTTTACAAATTTCAAAGAGATTTTGCAAATAAAGTCAAAATTCCCATTTGTAAATTTTCCCAACAACTAGACCACATATCACATGAGAAACTTATTTTCTTTTTTTTGACATTTCCATTATTTTCTTTTATTTTTTTAAAACTAAAAAGGCGATCCACGGGGGGGGGGGGGGGGGTAGAGTTTGAAAATGGGACCTTTAGTACCGGTTCGTGGCACGAACCGGGACTAAAGGTCTCAACCCCATTAGTCCCGGTTCGTGCCTCAAACCGGGACTAAAGGTCTAATCTTTAGTCCGGTTTGAGGCACGAACCGGGACTAAAGGTCATCGCACCCTTTAGTCCCGGTTCATGTCTTAAACCGGGACTAAAGGGCCCGAGTGAACCGGGACTAATGCCTTAGCCGCACGAACCGGGACCAATGCTCACATTAGTCCCGGTTCTAGACTGAACCGGGACTAATGGGCTGAGCCGGCCTGGACCATAGCCCTGTTTTCTACTAGTGTGAATCCAGGGTCTTTGGCGTAGTTATTATAGAACATGTAGGTCTCCCATTGTGATGCAAATGTCATACCCATAACCTTCAACTGTGTCTCCAGCGCACATTGCTGGATTTCAGCTTCCTCAATGTCCATATTAGCTCCATCCTCATGCTCATATCCATCATCACCACTCCAACCATCAAAGTTAGCCTACAATATTCCACATAAGCAAGTGTAAGTTGTCATTAACAAGTTTTTATTATTCAATGACATCTCAAATTTTGGACCGAACCTGGCTTATGTTATCCGCGAAAGATTCAACACCATGATTTTCCTCGTTCTGGACGTCAATATCCTCCTGCACATAAAAAAATCATATGCACATGTAAGTACCATATGGTTCTTCATCCCATGAAAAGATTGTACACGACACTTACGTTTTCACTACAAGCACCCTCCTCCTTCTTTTGAAAATCCTCCTCAGGTAAATTACCGTACGACGACCAGGATTCATTGTCGCTGCCATCATCATCATCTTTACTATCATTACCATTCGTACGATCAACACTATCGCTACCATCTCACTCACTTGTGTCCAAAAACAAATCCGTAAATGCAGTTTCTTTATCCATTGAATGATCTCACAACCAACACTGCAATATTATAATAAAAATTGATCTATCAATTTTAAATCAAATTAAATGTAGTACGATCATACAGATGACAACTTCTTATCTAACAAGCGATTGCACATAATTATTTACAGATACAATTTTTTTGACAAACTAGACGGCTTACATGGCATGCACGTGCACTTCGGCCGGCCTGCCATGGCTGCGGACGGCGAGGACGTTCCCGAGAGGTTGATCACGGAGTTGCAGGCGGCGACGACGTCCACGTAGGCCACGTCACCGCGACGACCTGCACGGAGGCGAAATCACGTATGGCGGGCGACTCCAACAACGTCCGCGCCGGCCAGATCCCGATTGAAGACGGGGAGAATGGTCGGCGATCGGCGGGGAAAGGCGGCGCTCGGCCAGACGGGAAGACATTGGAATTCGCAGCGTGATCACGGCTAGATCGGCGGGGAAAGGCGGTGATCGGCGGGTAAGGGCGGCGATCGGCGGGGCGGGGCGACGTTGGAATGGGCCGCATGATCAACGCAGGTCGTGGGTTTTTTTTTTCGCGCGACGGGGAGAGGGTAGATACGAGCCGGCCGTATCGGCTCGAGCCGTGCGCTCGGCTCTACCTGTATGGGCACGCCGCATACGGCGCGGGATTCGTTAAGCACCGTATTCCCAAAATGCCCTTATACGTTAAGGGGGGGGGGGGTACCGAAGCAGACCTAGTACAAATTTGGGAGGGGATACTATTAGATTTCTTTTTACAGGAAAGGCGCCGGCCGGGCCCGAATAGAGCTCGAACCTAGTTCGACTTTGAGTTTACAAAGTCATCAACCAATCAGGATTACACGATAGCAGCTTACAAAGAGAATAAGAGGAAAATGGAAAAGGATTGAGATACAAGGTGCTAAGTAGAACAACTCCAGGGCCATGGGAGGAGGGCACCATTGTACACCAACTGCGACCGAGAACACATGGATGCACCGTTGCCAACGACCGCCATTACACCTACACCAACTAAACTACTAAGGCCATGGGAGGAGGGCACCATTGTGCAAGTATTGCGTTCGATGACAGCCAGAAAAGGAACAAACATGGGCAACAATGATCTGTCTCCGCCGCCGCAAAGGCCACTACCCTTTTCACCCAGGTTCGATGGGTGCCGCACTGGCGGCCGACAGAGTGGTTCCCCTAGAACCCAAATCAAGGCACCCAAGCTACCAAAGGAGAGACAACAGGAGCAGATCCACAACCAACGTAAGTCCGAACACCCAAGCACCATTGCCGGCAGCAGGAAGGCAGAACCTGGACATAAGTTGTTGAAGGAAGGCGTTGAACCACGGAGAAGGCCGAAAATGGTAGCACCGTACAACGGCAGAGGATAGGAATCGCTGAAGCCCAAGGCATGCATACTACCGGTACTAAGAAGGACATCGATCCCCTCGCACCAATGGCGGGGACTATCCGCCCCTGGAGCCCAGCAGGCTGCCGAACATGAACCCAAACTCACGCCGTCCATCGAACCGCCGCCAACTCCACCACCACTTGAGAAGTCCCCGAACAATGTCTTCAGGATGGCTCACACCACCAAGGTGTCCTTGTCGCCCGGAACAGGGGACCTGAGGCTTTCACCTGAGCTCTTGGGACGGGTGGGAGGGAGGGGAACGTCACCAAAGCTTCCAGCAAGGGGAACAACATCCAAAGGCGGCATCTTCAGTGTGGCCGTCGCACCGGCTAAGGGTTTCCTTCGGATTCGCTCTCAACCACAAGATCCGTAGAGCAAGCACCCCAGGAACGGCGGTCGAAGCCACCAGGGGCTGGATCCTACGCGGATCGCAGTAGATCGAGGCTTCAGGACGAAGCTTCTCCATGGTGAGCCGTCAAACCAACGAGGGACCGCATGCCGCAGCAGCCGACGCCCACCGCCTTCATGCGACCTACACGGCGGGGAAGTAGCCAACCTCCACCTGTCGGCATTGCCCGCCACACAGGCCACAAGAAGCACCACCGCCTGAGGCCACTGCCCCGGATTCCCGCCGCCACCTTCGTCAGTACCACACAACCGTGCTGATGAGCACCTCTGGCGGCGGCTGGGTTGGGATGGAGTGAACGAGCGGAGCTGGGTAGGGTTCGCCTGAGACGAGGTGCACGGGCGGGGTGGGGAACGGTGGGGGTGGGGGGATGTTTACTGGATATTACAATCCAAATTAAATTCATAGAACAATGTTAACCCCTTAGATTTTCTCTGCAGGGGTGCTAGAGATATCTCTTATTTGCTAATTGGAGGCACCATACGAGTCTCCATGTTAATCCACATCATTAAAAATATATTAACCATTCGATCTACATATTTAATCTATCCTAGCCCTATAATTTACGTTACTGTTGCATTGAAAAAAAGGCCAAAACTGACCCAAGTTGCACGTACCATCACCACGTTCATATCTTATCTCTATTCATAGAAAAATTAAAAAAAATGTTCAGGTCTATCTCCAATAAAAAAAACACGTTCAGATCTATCTCCAATCCGAGAAAAAAAAGAGACCATTGATTCTGAGGAATTCCCACGTTCTCTAACCTCACCGGCACGTTTCCTCTCCTGATTCGTGGATGCTAATCAAGTCTAGCCAGCGCCAATCCTCTTAATTCATAGATGTTTCACCAAATTCCATGGATGTAGTTTGGCCGGCGGAGAAAGCCACGGGCCACACAGGACGTGGAGACCTACAGCCGCAGGCTCGCGAAGGAACACGGCCATGGGCGTGCGTCACAGGCCAGGCGAACCACTCAAGGAAGTCACCATGTAGATGAAGCATCAACCAAATATATGTACGTTCCAGTGCTGACACAATTAATTAGCATGCATAGACAAGTCCCTAATCTGGTGACTTGGTGATGCAGGTCCTTCTAATCTCCACAACTTCCACTTTCACATGCCTGATGTCACTGCAATTCATGATGGACGATGTAGTGGAGAAGGAGCCGCATCGACGGTTGGCTGATCCAGCACAACTTTGCCGGTTTGGTTCCTCAATTGTGTTTCTCTAGCGTCCTAGCAGTTGTCGACTCAACATACAACATGGGCCATCATGCATCTCCTGTCGCACCCAACCCTCCGGCTGTTGGTCTCCAGGCCCTTCACCATCCTTAATACGGCCCTAAGAACCAGCACATACAGCCTCTCTACTTCTGAGAAAGCACGTGCTTTTCTGGACCAGAGAGAAAAGGACAATGAGAAACTATAGGTTGGTTATAATCTGCATAAAGTTTTACTCCTCTTCAAGTCGTTCCTTTTATCAAAATTTGTCGATCTAGGGTGAGTTTGATCCTCTCATTACAATTAGGTCAGACTAGCAAACTATCTTACTTTTCTCAGAAGAACACACTAATCTTACTTGGTTGTTCACCAACAATATTTGCAGATATGCTTTGAACAAACTCCATGTACGTTTGACTGCTGGTATTGACAACAGTTCATAAGCTGCCGAGTAATCTGTATGATTGTATGATACTCTTTTTCCATCCGTTAATTAGATCTGAAAACCATCCTGACTTCAAGCGCACACGAGGTCATCCTATTTTCTCTTATCTCGATGGCCTCTCATTACGGTACTTCCACCTGCAGTGTTACAGGGGCGGCCTGTACTCGGATCTGGTACGTGTCGCTGAGCTTAGGTAACCTTTTCTCTTTTGCGCAGAGACTTGAGGTAGTCTAATCGCTTGGCTGTTTGAAGTCATAAAGTGTGCTTCTTTGATATGTAAATCATGATGGACAGGCAAAGACTTAGTAACCAGCAAAGGTTTTCCAATCCCAGGGCCAGGGCACTGTTAGAATAATAAACTGCCGATCCTGGCTTGCTGTGAATTCACGGATAAGGCTGATTTCTTGGGGATTTTTCTCATGAATTTCTGTGACTTCAATGAGAGAAGAAAGGCTTTGATGGGCAACCAAGTTGTTCAACATCAGAAAAGACGAACTGCTGCACTGCTCAACAAATAGAGCCTGGATGAAACATGCACTTTTTTCAGAACGAAGGCAGCACTAATATGCCTATTTCTGGATCAAATTTGTGTTCTTTTCTTCTTTTCCTGATGAAATCTCAATGGTATTCACGTGGCTTGCAATGAAATTTGAGGGATTCAGAACAACTTTGGCCAGTCGATGATTATGGCTGTTTCTTATGCATCAGAGAAAATATTGATGTCTTCGTTGTGTATTTTTGCAGAACTAAAGTTGTGGTCGACGAGGCATCAAACTGATGGTATTAATAGGTTTGAAGTTGTATACTGTTGAAATATCCCTGATTTTCCACATGTGTACGGATGAAGTTAGTGAGTAATATAATAGCCCTGCATGCAAAACTTTAAGAAAGGATTGGATTCTGCATGTATATCACATAATCTCTTTCTTGATTTGAATAACTATTTCTATCAGCCGTCTCATATGCACGTTCAAAGCAAAAGTGAGTAAAGTGGCCCATCAGGTTTTGCTTCTCATGTGATTTTTGTTATTTTTTATCTCACTATTAATATAAGTATGTAATGAAGGTCTTGCTTTGGAACTTTTACTGATATTTTTGTCTTACAGTATTCGTTGTCTCCTTTGAACAAAGTAAGCTCCTTCTGTAACCATAGGCAAGTATTATAGTATTTAATACGCATGAGTGAGTGTACTCTCTAGGCTACTATAGTATGCTCTAATGAAGGGCGGTCCAAAATTTTCTTCATTTTGATCATTATTTGGCACACATTTTTCACCAGAGTGTGCAGTAGGGCAGTATTTAAAAAGATTGCTTGATCAACTATCTGCCATTTAACCTGTTATGTTCAGCAAAATAGGCCGAATCTTTCGTTAGAACCAAATCACGTGTGAAGGAAGCCCATATTTTTCAACATGGCAACAACTGATTTTTATTTGTCAATTCAAAGCATACTATCACAGCCGCATAAAAGAAATAGGTATATATGCATAGTTATCTCCCAAGGGTACTGCTACTAGCCCAATGTCAGCTGGAAAAAAATTCAAAATTTACGCAATGTAGATGCCGGCCTAAAGCGTTAATAGATATATGGACAGAATTGTGATTTTATAGTCTGTACCACAATAAAATAGATAATGTAGTCGTTTACTCTTATATTGCTGGCTAGAGGATTTAAAGTAAACATTTATCTAGGAAAGTAACTTTTTGTTGTATGTGATGAAAAACCATGAGATACTGTGTCAAAATGTGTTGCATCAACAAAAGCATACATACATGATTTCCCTTTATTATTTTATCTTCATCTCAAATTAGAACTATATGTATACTGATTTATTCAATACATAAGTAGTGTTCAATCTTCAGTAATAACTTAAGATGAGACTATAAATGTAAGTTATTGTTTAGTGATATGTGGGATCCTTAACTATTCATATATTTCAGTCCTATATATTGTGAAAAGCACATGTTAAATTAATTTATAATTATGAGACTTATGGAATATCTAGCCCGTGCGGTCGCACGGGTTGATGACTAGTAATGTTAATCAAAGAACAATGTAACTTATATCTTGTTGTGAAATCTTTATGCAAATCCAGATCGACACAAGTTAGGAGCCGACCTAAGTTCAAGAATAGACAATCGTCAATTGAGTTTATTGACACGACCTTCACCAAACGGACATATATTAAATCCCATGTTATATCCACTACCAAGTTCTACTAATTAATAAATTTAGTTTTATCGAAAGGTTTAGTAAAAACAAGCAATCATAATTTCTTTTGTCAACATTGGGTTCTTTTTCTTTACATGGCTTAGCCTTATTTTTTTCTTCAAAAAGGAGGATAATCTCCGGACTCTGCATCGAGCAATGTACACAACCATCTTTATTATATTATATTTCATAAAAAATTATGAAATAAATACATGAACCAACCTAAAACTAGCTTCCAGATGAACACTGTCGTCATACCTACAATGTTAATGATGCATCGCTCAATACAGAGGTTAAGGCTTGCTCCTCTTTTAAATAAAATAAATATTGCTATAAGATGCTAGTTTTGAAAGTAAATAATAAAATATTATTATTTTCTCATTTTCTGAAAGAAATGTGAAAGAAAAATGATGATCAGCTAGAAAAACAGAACGATCATTACATGGATTTCTTTGAGTTGTAAAACAAAGCGGCTGTAAGTTGCCAGTTACATTTATGGAATCCCCAACAAATCCATCAAACCAATTCTTAGTGTCCGGCTAGAACACTTTTCGTCATCCAATGGGTACATCAAACGTAGAAAATCTAAGGGGTTCTCCTAACGACCCGAGTTCAATTCCTAGAATTGACAGGTGATGCATAGGAGTTTTCCTTCATTTATTGAGGATCAAGTTTGGTATGTGGTCGAACTCTCTCCCAATCTCTCTCCCCCAACCTCTTTCCCCTGAGGCGGCGGCGCCGCGCCGCCCCCGGGGAGTCCCCCATCCACATCGCCCTCAACCCTCCCTCTCCATCGCCTAACACTACCGCCGCTGTCGCTGAGGACGCCGCGGGGCGAAGCCCCTGTGGTGAGGCGGCGGCGGCGGCGCAGTGCTTGGCCGGCGGTAACGCGTGGGGGCAGCGGCGTCCATCTCCCTCCTCCTCCAACGGCAGTGCACAACGGGTTGGCGGTGGCTAGGAGATCTCCAGCGGCCGTTGGCAGACGAGATTTTGGCTGCGATGAGATCTGATCTGGCTTCGAGGGGTTTAGATCGAGATCCACTATGGGTGCGCCTCATCTCGACAACGGCAAGAGGAGATCCCCCTGGGTAATCTTCGCGGCACGAGGACGTCCGAGTCTCTTGGCCCGGGCATGGTGGTGGTGGCTGCCTTCTCCACCGAAGGCAGTTGGCCAGGCTGGTAGTGACGGATCTTGGATCCCACTATTAGCACCGGCGGCGAGTTGGGGAGACATAGTTGCCGGTGAAAACCGAGACGACTCCAGTTATGGTGGGCGATGGCGGCGTCTACATCGTTACCTTGATGAAAGCATCGTCAAGCAACTATCGTCAACCTACTCGTGCCGCCCCAGGAGAAATCCTAAGATCACTGGATCGGACGATGGCGGCGCTGCAGTGTCGTGTTCCCTATTGGGGGCATCTTTGTGGAGCGACGCCGGATGGAAGAGGCGTGAGGTGGTGTGGCGTGCCTTCTCTCGCGTCGATGACGGCGGGTCTCGGCGGCAAGGTGCAGCGGGATCTCGCTGGTGGGCGTGTGATGATGGACGGACGCAGGATGGTGGCTTTGTCTGGCATCATGGTGGCGTCGACGGCAGCTACACCGGGCAAGGTAGATTTAACAGTACAACACTAAAGATGGATTGGTGGTAGATGGCTGCGGCGGCCTCATACCCGGTAGGCGTCCTGGTTGAGGAGTGCGCCGGACTGGTGAGTGCCCCATACCCGATAGGAGTCCTGGTTGGGACCTCAAGTGCGTTAGGTTTGGTGCGATGTCTGTTTGGTATTAGGCCCAGACTATCATCATCCCTTCATGGCTTTAGTCTTACTGTTGTACTCCCTCCGTTCCAAATTACTCGTCGCATAAATGGATGTATCTAGAATTAAAATACATCTAGATACATCCATACCCGCGACAAGTAATTCGGAACGGAGGGAATATGACTTTGTAAGGTTTTGTGTGAATAAAAATTAATAAAGTTGCTGCATGCATTGTCCAGATGTAGTGGCCAGGAGTCCTCCTCCTTTTCTAAAAAAAGATTAATCTGTACATTATAATGCTCTTCAGAATTTGTACATTCTATTGTCCCATGGATGAACTAAATTCATGATAAGAATTTTCTAAGATAGTCATTTTGCTCCTATTTGTACTATTATGGACACCCCCAACAGCTAAGCATGGGCGTAGTGTTGCACTGGTACCGAGCAACATATATAGGCTCTCCATTTAAGCCGACCACGTGACCCTTAATCCGGAAAACAACGATCACCTCGCCTATAAAAAGGACGGAGAGGCTCTCCCTGAAGGAAGATGGATCACACATGTCTCGTGCTCCTCGGAAACGTAAAGCTGACAACTGGTCATGGGGATGGGAAGCTTCAGGGACTTCACCATGTCCGGTCGGTCTATCAGTCTGTCTAGAAACCATTCACTGTCTTCCCTAGCCCAGATGCCGTTTGGAACCCGTTGGATGGATTGCACAGCAACCCACTTAGGTCGACGGCTGATGGTCTGGCCAGACACGAGGATCTCCCGTCGAATCGTTTACGCCTTACATCTCCCGGCCGAGGAAGGTACAGGGACGGTGCCCTCGTGGGTTGCGGCTCCATCATCCTCTTCCGAAGCAACTAGCTCCAGAGGATGAACTTGCAGCACTTGGTGCCCTCTGTGAATGCCAATTTGGACAACTCATAGCAGCAATCTACACACTTGTGAATCATTTTTTCCATGGACCTGGTCGTCTCTTGCTTCGGCATGCTTGTGTTGTAAACTGCCTCTCCTATTGACATGTACATGCCACGCTGTCAATAAATACTCCAGCTTAACATCATCTTAGTTCCAGCCGATTGATTTCTATTTTTCTTGAATTATTTCTTGCATCTTCATTAGTTACCCGAACGTTGAACATAATTATTTTATCTTCAAAAGTCTGAGAAATACTGGTACGACTGGACATATTTTTTGTTTTGCAGGGATACTACACATATGCATGCTAACTTCTCTCTTGTTCTGAGATCTTTCTACAAATCCGGTAGCCAGATCGACATAAATACAAGCCGACATAAATTTCTAGCCTAGACTATCGGCTATTTAGTTTGTTGACACCACCTTCCCCAAACAGACATATATTAAATTCATCTGCGGACCTTCGGCAAACTATGGACCGGATGAATGAGATTTTATATAGGGAAGAAATGTTATGGCTGCAGCGGGCGCGAATTACGTGGCTGAGAGAGGGAGACCGTAATACAAATTTTTTTTCACCGACATGCTGTATGGCGTGCCCGGAAGAACAAAATCTCACACCTACAGGATGTTGATGGTGTCGTGCATGATTCCCCCTCTGAGATGGAGCGCATGGTGGTCTCATACTTTAAATCAGTTTATACAAGAGATCCCACGTTGGTGGCTGACCCGGTTATCAGTTTGTTTGAGACCCAAGTGTCTAATGAAATGAATGAGCAACATGCAAAGACTTTACAGAGGAAGAAATTTCCAATGCGTTGTTCCAGATTGGGCCACTTAAGGCGCCCGGGCCGGACGGCCTCCCCGCGCGTTTCTTCCAACGAAATTGGGATTTGTTAAAAGTGGATATTGTTAAGGCAGTAATGAAATTTTTTCAGACAGGTGTTATGCCCGAGGGGGTGAATGATACTTCCATTGTGCTCATTCCTAAGGTTGATAACCCATGTGAGCTAAAGGACTTCCGGCTGATTAGCTTATGTAATGTTCTGTACAAGGTGGTGTCCAAATGTTTGGTCAATAGGTTCCGGCCGCTGCTTGGTGAAATCATCTCGGAGAGCCAGAGTGCATTTGTTCCCGGTAGACTCATCACTGACAATGCTCTACTTGCTTTTGAATGTTTGCATTTTTTGGAGCATGGGGCGACACCACAGAATTCTTACTGTGCGTACAAGGTAGATTTGTCGAAGGCATATGATCGAGTGGATTGGAAGTTTTTGGAGGAGGCAATGCATAAAATGGGCTTTGCTCACCGGTGGGTGCAATGGATAATGTCGTGCGTAACCACGGTGAGGTACTCCATTAAATTTAATGGAGCTCTATTGGAAGCATTCTCCCCCACACGAGGTCTTCGACAAGGTGACCCACTCTCCCCATTCCTGTTTCTTTTTGTTGCTGATGGGCTTTCGGCTCTTCTACAGTCGGAGGTATCCACTGGAGGTGTCTCGCCAGTGAAGGTGTGTAGACGTGCTCCTGGGGTGTCCCACCTCCTCTTCGCCGATGATACACTCTTATTCTTCAAAGCGAAAGAGGAACAAGCTAAGAGGATCAAGCATGTAATTGACACCTTTGCTACTTGCACGGGCCAATTAATTAATCCGGCCAAGTGCTCCATCCAATTCAGCAAGCAATGCCCGTTGGCGGACCAGGAAGCAACCTGACAAACACTCCAAGTTGAGAAGCAAGTGTTTGAAGCAAAATATTTGGGGTTACCGACCCCGGAAGGCCGTATGAAGCGTGGGAAATTTCAGAACCTTCAATCCAAGCTGACCCAATGCATCATGTTATGGGGGGATTCATACCAGGCTCAGAGTGGAAAAGAAATTTTAATTAAGTCGATTGCCCAAGCTTTACCAACCTATGTTATGGGAGTTTTCAAGCTTCCGTTCTCGGTCTGTGATGACTTATCCAAGCTCATTCCGGATTTTTGGTGGGGCTCGGAAAATGGGATGCGCAAGACTCATTGGCTCAGTTGGGACAAGATGACAAGGACAAAAGGGCAAGGTGGCATGGGGTTCAAAGACATGAGAATTTTCAATCAGGCACTCCTCGCACGTCAAACATGGAGACTGCTACAGGCTCCTAAAAGTCTATGTGCCCGTGTGTTGAAGGCGCGCTACTATCCGCAAGGAAACCTCCTAGACACGGTCTTCACCGGGCAGCCATCGTCCACCTGGACGGCCATTGCCCATGGCTTGGAGCTGCTTAAAGAAGGCATGATATGGCGTATCGGGAACGGAGAATCAGTCCGCATCTGGCGGGATAATTGGTTACCACGCTCTACCTCGCTCAAACCAGTTGGCCCCCGTGGCCGATCGAGACTCATCCGGGTCTCTAGTCTGTTGGATCAGTACGGCGCATGGGATGAGGCTGCTGTGTGGGCGAATTTTGCACCGATTGATGCTTGTACAATTCTCAAAATCCGCACCTCGCCGCGTGGTGAACCGGACTTCCTCGCCTGGCAACCGGAGAAAAATGGAATATTTACTGTCCGTAGTGCCTACAGACTAGGTCTGAATCTGACGGAGAGTGCGCGCAATGTGCCGGCTGTGAGCAATAGCCCAAGTGGAGACCGCCAAATCTGGAAGAAGATCTGGAGTCTGCCGGTACCCCCTAGGGTCTGGACGTTTGCATGGCGGGCAATCACAAACTCACTAGCAACGGAGGACAAACAAGAAGGGCCACCATATCCCTGTTACTGGTGTGTGTTTGATATGTGGCTGGGGGAGTCCTAGATTAGGGGGTGTTCGGATAGCCGAACTATGCCTTCAGCCAGACTCCTGGACTATGAAGATACAAGATTGAAGACTCTGTCCCGTGTCCGGAAGGGACTTTCCTTGGCGTGGAAGGCAAGCTTGGCGATACGGATGTTCAGATCTCCTACCATTGTAACCGACTCTATGTAACCCTAACCCTCTCCGGTGTCTATATAAACCGGAGGGTTCTAGTCCGTAGGACGATATACACATCAACAATCATACCATAGGCTAGCTTCTAGGGTTTAGCCTCTCTGATCTCGTGGTAGATCAACTCTTGTAATACCCATATCATCAATATTAATCAAGCAGAACATAGGGTTTACCTCCATCGAGAGGGACCGAACCTGGGTAAAACTTCGTGTCCCCTGCCTCCTGTTACCATCCGGCCTAGACGCATAGTTCGGGACCCCCTACCCGAGATCCGCCGGTTTTGACACCGAAATTGGTGCTTTCATGGAGAGTTCCTCTGTGCCGTCGCCGTTAGGCCCGATGGCTCCTACGATCATCAATGGCGATGCAGTCCAAGGTGAGACCTTCCTCCCCGGACAGATCTTCGTCTTTGGCGGCTTCGCACTGCGGGCCGACTCACTTGGCCATCTAGAGCAGATCGAAAGCTACGCCCCTGGCCGTCAGGTCAGATTCGGAAGTTTAAACTACACGGCTGACATCCGCGGGGACTTGATCTTCGACTGATTCGAACCACTGCCGAGCGCGCCGCACTGTCACGACGAGCATGATCTAGCTCTGCCGCCGAACAGTGCCCTGGAGGCCGCACCCGCATCGGCTCCGACCCTTAGTTTGGAGCCGAACATGTCGATCGAGGATGGGCGGTTGGACGCCACCTCGGGGGCTGCAATCCCAACGGCGGTTGAGCCGAGCACCAGCCCCGTACTCTGCAAGACTCGTGACTCCATGGAGCCGGATTCTTCTCCGGACTCCGAACTCTCCGCGCCCCTGCTGAGGGAATCCGATTGGGCGCCGATCATGGAGTTCACGGCCGCGGACGTCTTTCAGCACTCACCTTTCGGCGATATCCTGAAATCACTAAAGTCTCTCTCTTTGTCAGGAGAGCCCTGGCCGGACTACGGTCAGCAAGGTTGGGGTACGGACGATGAAGAAATTCAAAACCCACCCACCACCCACTTCGTAGCCACTGTCGACGACTTAACCGACATGCTCGACTTCGACTCCGAAGACATCGACGGTTTGGACACCGATGATGGAGATGATGAAGAACCAGCGCCTACTAGGCCCTGGAAAGCCACCTCGTCATATGACATATACATGGTGGACACCCCAAAAGAGGGAGAGGGCGATGGAACAGCGGAGGATGACCCCTCCAAGAAACAGCAAAAGCGCCGGCGTCAGCGGCGCCGCTCAAAATCCCGCCAACACAAAAACAGCGATTCAAGCACGGGAGATAATAATGTTGGAAATATGCCCTAGAGGCAATAATAAATTGATTATTATTATATTTCCTTGTTCATGATAACCGTTTATTATCCGTGCTAGAATTGTATTGATAGGAAACTCAGATACATGTGTGGATACATAGACAACACCATGTCCCTAGTAAGCCTCTAGTTGACTAGCTCGTTAATCAATAGATGGTTACGGTTTCCTGACCATGGACATTGGATGTCGTTGATAACGGGATCACATCATTAGGAGAATGATGTGATGGACAAGACCCAATCCTAAGCCTAGCACAAGATCATGTAGTTCATATGCTAAAGCTTTTCTAATGTCAAGTATCATTTCCTTAGACCATGAGATTGTGCAACTTCCGGATACCGTAGGAGTGCTTTGGGTGTGCCAAACGTCACAACGTTACTGGGTGGCTATAAAGGTACACTACGGGTATCTCTGAAAGTGTCTGTTGGGTTGGCACGAATCGAGATTGGGATTTTGTCACTCCGTGTAAACGGAGAGGTATCTCTGGGCCCACTCGGTAGGACATCATCATAATGTGCACAATGTGACCAAGGGGTTGATCACGGGATGATGTGTTACGGAACGAGTAAAGAGACTTGCCGGTAACGAGATTGAACAAGGTATCGGTATACCGACGATCGAATCTCGGGCAAGTACCATACCGCTAGACAAAGGGAATTGTATACGGGATTGATTGAGTCCTTGACATCGTGGTTCATCCGATGAGATCATCGTGGAACATGTGGGAGCCAACATGGGTATCCAGATCCCGCTGTTGGTTATTGACCGGAGAACATCTCGGTCATGACTACATGTCTCCCGAACCCGTAGGGTCTACACACTTAAGGTTCGATGACGCTAGGGTTATAAAGGAAGTTTGTATGTGGTTACCGAATGTTGTTCGGAGTCCCGGATGAGATCCCGGACGTCACGAGGAGTTCCGGAATGGTCCGGAGGTAAAGATTTATATATAGGAAGTCCTGTTTCGGCCATCGGGACAAGTTTCGGGGTCATCGGTATTGTACCGGGACCACCGGAAGGGTCCCGGGGGCCCACCGGGTGGGGCCACCTGCCCCGGGGGGCCACATGGGCTGTAGGGGGTGCGCCTTGGCCTACATGGGCCAAGGGCACCAGCCCCAAGAGGCCCATGCGCCTAGGAACCTAGAGGGAAGAGTCCTCAAAGGGGGAAGGCACCTCCGAGGTGCCTTGGGGAGGATGGACTCCTCCCCCCCTCTTGGCCGCACCCCTTTCTTGGAGTAGGGGGCAAGGCTGCGCCTCCCCCCTCTCCCCTGCCCCTATATATAGTGGAGGGGAGGGAGGGCATCCATACCTGAGCCCTTGGCGCCTCCCTCCCTCCCGTGACACCTCCTCCTCTCCCGTAGGTGCTTGGCGAAGCCCTGCAGGATTGCCACGCTCCTCCATCACCACCACGCCGTTGTGCTGCTGCTGGATGGAGTCTTCCTCAACCTCTCCCTCTCTCCTTGCTGGATCAAGGCGTGGGAGACATCGTCGAGCTGTACGTGTGTTGAACGCGGAGGTGCCGTCCGTTCGGCACTAGGATCATCGGTGATCTGAATCACGACGAGTACGACTCCATCAACCCCGTTCACTTGAACGCTTCCGCTTAGCGATCTACAAGGGTATGTAGATGCACTCTCCTTTCTACTCGTTGCTGGTCTCTCCATAGATAGATCTTGGTGATACGTAGGAAAATTTTGAATTTCTGCTACGTTCCCCAACAGTGGCATCATGAGCTAGGTCTATTGCGTAGATTCTTTGCACGAGTAGAACACAAAGTAGTTGTGGGCGTCGATATTGTTCAATATGCTTGCCGTTACTAGTCTTATCTTGATTCGGCGGCATCGTGGGATGAAGCGGCCCGGACCAACCTTACACGTACGCTTACGTGAGACCGGTTCCACCGACAAACATGCACTAGTTGCATAAGGTGGCTGGCGGGTGTCTGTCTCTCCCACTTTAGTCGGATCGGATTCGATGAAAAGGGTCCTTATGAAGGGTAAATAGCAATTGGCATATCACGTTGTGGTTCATGCGTAGGTAAGAAACGTTCTTGCTAGAAACCCATAGCAGCCACGTAAAACATGCAAACAACAATTAGAGGACGTCTAACTTGTTTTTGCAGGGTATGCTATGTGATGTGATATGGCCAAAAAGGATGTGATGAATGATATATGTGATGTATGAGATTGATCATGTTCTTGTAATAGGAATCACGACTTGCATGTCGATGAGTATGACAACCGGCAGGAGCCATAGGAGTTGTCTTTATTTATTTGTGACCTGCGTGTCAACTTAAACGTCATGTAATTACTTTACTTTATTGCTAACCGTTAGCCATAGTAGTAGAAGTAATAGTTGGCGAGGCAACTTCATGAAGACACGATGATGGAGATCATGATGATGGAGATCATGGTGTCATGCCGGTGACGATGATGATCATGGAGCCCCGAAGATGGAGATCAAAAGGAGCAAAGTGATGATGGCCATATCATGTCACTATTTGATTGCATGTGATGTTTATCATGTTTATACATCTTATTTGCTTAGAACGACGGTAGTAAATAAGATGATCCCTTACAACAATTTCAAGAAGTGTTCTCCCCTAACTGTGCACCGTTGCGACAGTTCGCTGTTTCAAAACATCACGTGATGATCGGGTGTTTTATTCAGACGTTCAAATACAACGGGTGTTGACGAGCCTAGCATGTACAGACATGGCCTCGGAACACATGCAAAACACTTAGGGTTAACTTGACGAGCCTAGCATGTACAGACATGGCCTCGGAACACGGAGACCGAAAGGTCGAACATGAGTCGTATAGAAGATACGATCAACATGAAGATGTTCACCGATGATGACTAGTCCGTCTCACGTGATGATCGGACACGGCCTAGTTTGACTCGGATCATGTAATCACTTAGATGACTAGAGGGATGTCTATCTGAGTGGGAGTTCATAAGATGAACTTAATTATCCTGAACATAGTCAAAAGGTTTTTGCAAATTATGTCGTAGCTCACGCTATAGTTCTACTGTTTAGATATGTTCCTAGAGAAAAATTAGTTGAAAGTTGATAGTAGCAATTATGCGGACTAGGTCCGTAAACTGAGGATTGTCCTCATTGCTTCATAGAAGGCTTATGTCCTTAATGCACCGCTCAGTGTGCTGAACCTCGAACGTTGTCTGTGGTTGTTGCGAACATCTGACATACACGTTTTGATAACTACGTGATAGTTCAGTTAAACGGTTTAGAGTTGAGGCACCAAAGACGTTTTTGAAACATCGCGAAACATATGAGATGTTTTGAGGGCTGAAATTGGGATTTCAGGCTCGTGCCCATGTCAAGAGGTATAAGACCTCCGATGACTTTCTTAACCTGCAAACTAAGGAGAAAAGCTCAATTGTTGAGCTTGTGCTCAGATTGTCTGAGTACAACAATCATTTGAATCGAGTGGGAGTTGATCTTCCAGATAAGACAGTGATGGTTCTCCAAAGTCATTGCCACCAAGCTGTTAGAGCTTCGTGATGAACTATAACATATCAGGGATAGATATGATGATCCTTGAGGTATTCGCGATGTTTGACACCGCGAAAGTAGAAATCAAGAAGGAGCATCAATTGTTGATGGTTGGTGAAACCACTAGTTTCAAGAAGGGCAAGGGCAAGAAGGGATACTTCATGAAACGGCAAATCAGCTGCTGCTCTAGTGAAGAAACCCAAGGTAAAACCCAAACCCGAGACTAAGTGCTTCTGTAATAAGGGGAACAACCACTAGAGCAGAATTACCCTAGATACTTGGTAGATAAGAAGGCTGGCAAGGTCGATAGAAGTATATTGGATATACATTGTGTTAATGTGTACTTTGCTAGTACTCCTAGTAGCACCAGGGTATTAGATACCGGTTCGGTTGCTAAGTGTTAGTAACTCGAAACAAAAGGCTACGGAATAAACGGAGACTAGCTAAAGGTGAGCTGACGATATGTGTTGGAAGTTTTTCCAAGCTTGATATGATCAAGCATCGCACGCTCCCTCTACCAAAGAGATTGGTGTTAAACCTAAATAATTGTTATTTGGTGTTTGCGTTGAGCATAGACATGATTGGATTACGTCTATCGCAATACGGTTATTCATTTAAGGAGAATAATGGTTACTCTGTTTATTTGAATAATACCTTCAATGGTCTTACACCTAAAATGAATGGTTTATTAAATCTCGATCGTAGTGATACACATGTTCATGCCAAAAGATAGTAATGATAGTACCACCTACTTGTGGCACTGCCACGTAAGTCATATCGGTATAAAACGCATGAAGAAGCTCCATATTGATGGATCTTTGGGCTCACTCGTTTTTGAAAAGTTTGAGACATGCGAACCATGTCTATTGGTGTATATGCATGAAGAAACTCCATGCAAATGGACCGTTTTGACTCACTTGATTTTGAATCACTTGAGATATGCAAATCATACCACATGGGCAAGATGACTGAAAAGCCTCGTTTTCAGTAAAATGGAACAAGATAGCAACTTGTTGGAAGCAACACATTTTGATGTGTGCAGTCCAATGAGTGCTGAGGCATGCAGTGAATATCGTTATGTTCTTACTTCACAGATGATTCGAGTAGATGTTGAGAATATTTACTTGATGAAACACAAGTCTGAATTATTGAATGGTTCAAGTAATTTCAGAGTGAAGTAGAAGATCATTGTGACAAGAGGATAAAATGTCTATGATATGATCATAGAGATGAGTATCTGAGTTACGAGTTTTGGCACACAATTAAGACATTGTGGAAATTGTTTCACAATTAATACCGCCTGGAACACCATAGTGTGATGGTGTGTCCGAACATCATAGTTGCACCCTATTGGATATGATGCATACCATGATGTCTCTTATCGAACTGCCACGATAGTTTATGGGTTAGGCATTAAAGACAACCACATTCACTTTAAATAGGGCACCACGTAATTCCGATGAGATGACACCGTATGAATTATGGTTTAGAGAAACCTAAGTTGTCGTTTCTTAAAGGTTTGGGGCTGCGACGCTTATGTGAAAAAGTTTCAGGATTAAGCTCGAACCCAAAGCGGATAAAGTACATCTTCATAGGACACCCAAAACAGTTGGGTATACCTCCTAATTCAGATCCGAAAGCAATATGAATTGTTTCTAGAATTGGGTCCTTTCTCGAGGAAAGGTTTCTCTCGAAAGAATTGAGTGGGAGGATGGTGGAGACTTGATGAGGTTATTGAACCATCACTTCAACCAGTGTGTAGCAGGGCACAGGAAGTTGTTCCTGTGGCACCTACACCAATTGAAGTAGAAGCTTATGATAGTGATCATGAAACTTCAGATCAAGTCACTCCCAAACCTCGTAGGGTGACAAGGATACGTACTACTTCAGAGTGGTACAGTAATCCTGTCTTGGAAGTCATGTTGCTAGACAACAATGAACCTACGAGCTATGGAGAAGCGATGGTGGGCCCGGATTCCGATAAATGGCTCGAGGCCATAAAATCCGAGAAGGATCCATTGAAAAGTGACTTTGGAAGAAATACTTGATGGTCGTAAGGCTGTTGGGTACGGATGGATTTTAAAAGGAAGACAGACAATGATGGTAAGATTACCATTAAGAAAGCTCGACTTGTCGTTAAGATGTTTTCCGACAAGTTCAAGGAGTTGACTACGATGAGACTTTCTCACTCGTAGCGATGCTAAGAGTCTGTTGGAATTATATTAGCAATTACTGCATTATTTATGAAATCTTGCAGATAGGATGTCAAAACATTGTTTCCTCGACGATTCTTGAGGAAAGGTTGTATGTGATACAACCGGAAGGTTTTGTCTATCCTGAAATATGCTAATAAGTATGCAAAGCTCCAGCAATCCTTCTGAGGACTGGAGTGAGCATCTCGGAGTTGGAATGTATGCTTTGATGATGATCAAAGATTTTGGGTGTATACAAAGTTTATGAGAAACTTGTATTTCCAAAGAAGTGAGTGGGAGCACTATAGAATTTCTGATGAGTATATGTT
>NC_057800.1:29805149-29809286 GCF_018294505.1 Triticum aestivum | reverse complement strand
AGTTAGCAGCAGTAGCGAAGGAATCGCTCGATCGGGTTCAGTTAACAGCCATCAATCGATCGGTCGGGTTCAGTAACGCGTAGCCTGCAGTGCAATCGCTCGGGTTCAGTTAGAGCCCAACGCCTCGCTCGGGTTCAGTTAGAGCCAACGCCTCGCACACACGCGCATATATGTACAAGAGAAACACGCATTGCTCGGCCCCCAACCTCCCACCGTAACTGGGAACTCCCCGAAATTTTCCTCGCCCTTGCTTCTACCATGATTTTTTCCGTCATGGATGGCCCAAAGAATGTCATGCAGCTGCGTCTCCGGCCCGCCCAGGACAAAAAGCCAATTTTCTGTCATGATTTTTTTTCATCTCTACTCCTAATGAAGCAGTTGGTAGTCTCCGCCGGTCAATTTTCATCCCACCAGAGACGGTTAATTTTCGTCCTCCATCCCACCTCCCGCTACCCAGCGATCCCCCCTTCCTCCCTCCGGACCGACCAAAAAAACCAGCATGCTACTACGAGGCCCGTTGTGAAACACTACGGTTCAGCGACAAGAAATCGTCCTAAAAAATCTACGACGGTTAACCTATGAAAATTAACCTAATCGTAGTATTCCCAACTGAAACCCTCGCACCCGAATCGTCGTGCCCTCGATGCACTTGCCCGTCACCGTCATTCGTCCCTATCGTCCCTAGGTACACGCACGACTCGAGCAGCAGTCGTGATACGCCGCCCTCCATCCATCACCCCAGATCCACCCCTTCGCCGCCGCCGCTTCATCCATTCGCCGCCGTCGTTCCATTGCTCCGCCGCGAATCCATCCCTTCGTCGTCCCCCCGCACATCAAAGCCACCGCCCTCCATCGGACCATCCCGGTTTAGGACCCGCCGCGGATCACGTCCAGGATCCTGAATTCTTGCTGGACCAAGGCGGCGTCCACCATGTCATGGTGTTATGCTAGCGGCGATTGGGAGGCGATCCGGGCTGCTAGGGTTTAACCATGACCTGATCATGGTGGCACCGAAACATGTGAGGTGAGCGCTGCCGGACTCGTCCGCCTCGCCATCACTGATGATTGCGTCGGCTGTGGCCACGTCCCTCTCCGGACGGCTGTGATGATGGAGGGAACCGCCATCACTACCAGGCTCTCCACCCATGGACGCATCGAGTCGTTGCTCGGGGCCAGCCCCCCGCTGTGCTAGATCGCGCATCGGCTTCAGCAGCCTGACCGTAGGGGTGAAGCAACAGCACACTCATACAGCCGGGATCAGGTCCGCCATTAAATTTTCCTGCGTGATGTGTAAGTAGACGATCTATTTGTAGTTTTTAGTATGCTAGATCGATTCAACAGAGCCAAACGCACGTATGTGCAAAGCTAGATCGTAAGCATACAGATAAGAAACTTGATTGATGTTCCCCACACGTACGTGATGCTCATGTTTCTCTTTATTTGTTTTTAATACTGACACAATTAGGCCTCCGTGTGATTGATGTACTTTTTCATGTCACAAGGAATTTGGTATGCATGAAGATTTGACTGTGGTTGGAAGAAATTGTTGAACAATTGTTAGTAGTCCATTGTAATCTCTGCCATTTGACGCCGATGGCAAACAAAAATGTTGTTAATAATTTTCTGTATTCAGCCATGAACCACATGTGATGGCACCGCCGCGAGATTCCCAAGGGCAGCATGGTCATGCACGAGTTGGACAAGAAGGAGAGGCTCATCAAGGCTAACCGCGTCCTCCACTCCTCCATGGCCGGCCCACACAACTCATACTCCGTCTTCAGCAGCTGTGCAAGAGAGATCGCGGTGACAAGTGAAATACAGAGATGATTGTACATCCTTGCTCCTTTTCTTCTTTCAGCATTACACACGTAGCAACACCATTCTCGCCATCCATCCCACAATGACAAGAGCCTTTCTGGAGCACAAACCAGGGCAATATCTTCCGCTTTTTGGTGCAGTAAAGTGGGGCAACAAAAACCACACTGAGGTTCTTCGAGAGATATGACTCAACCGAAGAAGTGTGGCGGCTTGGGTTTCTAGGACATCGAATTGTTCAACATAGCTTTGTTACCTTGGCACTTATGGTGCCTCATAACAGTAGCTGACTCTCTTTGTGCCTGTCACCTTAAATCTCTCTATTACCCAGACAATGATATTCTTAATGCCGAGCTGAGATCACATCCGTCTCAAGTATGGAGATCAATCTTGAAGGGAAGAGACGCACTCTCACATGGCATCATCAGGCGCATTGGGACCGGTGCAAATACACGAGTTTGGGCTGAGAATTGGATCCTGAGAGACTCGTCGATGAGGTCGGTAGCTTAGCTGGCCAGTAATCCTCCAACTCTCGTCAGCGAGTTGATTTACAGTATCTCGGTAGTATGGAGAGATGATAAGTTGCAACATTTTTTTCTCCCCTCGGCCAGGGATAATTTGCTAGGTCAGATAGGGGTGGCTTCTAATGGCGCGAGAAAAGAGAGGTGTTGGACATCCCTATGGAACACCAAAGTTGCTGGCAAGATCAAGTCTTTTCTTTGGAGATTGGCAAGGCATTCGTTGCCATCGGAGGATGTGAGACATCATCTTAATATGTGCAACACAGATTCTTGCCTGCTGTGTGGAGTGATGGCCCACAAGTATAGGGGATCTATCGTAGTCCTTTCGATAAGTGAGAGTGTCGAACCCAACGAGGAGCAGAAGGAAATGATAAGAGGTTTTCAGCAAGGTATTCTCTACAAGTACTGAAACAAATAATGGTGAAGTGTTATGTAGTCGACGTTCACATAACACCACTAAAGGCTAGACAACATACATCTTATCAAAATATCAAACGAATACGAAATTCATATGACTACTCATAGCAAGACTTCTCCCTTGTCCTTAGGAACGAACGTAATTACTCACAAAGCATATTCGTATTCATAATCAGAGGGGTAATAATATGCATATAGGATCTGAACATATGATCTTCCACCAATTAAACCAACTAGCATCAACTACAAGGAGTAATCAACACTACTAGCAACCTACTAGCATCAATCCCGGACTTTGAGACAAGAATTGGATACAAGAGATGAACTAGGGTTTGGAGATGAGATGGTGCTGGTGAAGATCTTGATGGAGATTGCCCTCTCCCGATGAGAGGAGCGTCGGTGATGACGATCGTGATGATTTCCCCCTCCTTGAGGGAAGTATCCCCGGCAGAACAGCTCTGCCGTAGCTCTAGATTGGATCCGCCAAGGTTCCGCCTCGTGGCGGCGGAGTCTCGTCCCGAAAATTTCCTTCTTATTTTTTTCTCATCGAAAGACCTCAGATAGGAGAAGATGGACGTCGGAGAGCCACCAGGGGGCCCACAAGATAGGGAGGGCGCGCCCTAGGGGGGGGCGCCCCCCACCCTCATGAGCAGGGTGTGGGCCCCTGGCCTTCATCTTTGGCGAGGATTTTTCTTTATTTATTTTAAGACGTTCCTGGAGTTTCAGGACTTTTAGAGTTGCGCAGAATAGGTCTCTAATATTTGCTCCTTTTCCAGCCTAGAATCCAGCTGCTGGCATTCTCCCTCCTTATCTAAACCTTGTAAAATAAGAGAGAATAGGCATAAGTATTGTGACATAAAGTGAAATAACAGCCCATAATGCAATAAATATCGATATAAAAGCATGATGTAAAATGGACGTATCATGGAGGCACTCACTAATTGACTGTATGACTTGGTGGTGTGTTTGGGCTCTAGGTGATGAAGATTTAACTGACCATATCATTGAGACTCACAAATCCAATGCGAAAAACTGGCTTTTTTAACATGATGGATTCATTATCTCATCTGGACTTTGTGATCTGGACTGTGCATAGAAAAGCTATTCATTATCGCATCATGAGTCAATTTTTCAAAGCCCATTGTCAACTCACCTATCCATCATGAAATACATCTATGAGTTGGATGGCGTGAACACAGTGGCTATATTGACCAATCCGGCGAGACACACCCATGCAGTCAATGTGCAACGAACTTAGGAGATGCTTCTGATCGGCCACATTAAAATTCGTAGGTCTAGCTTTGAATCAGGAGGCGCACAATCTTGCAAAATTTGTTGTATCGCTTCCTCAGGGTCGCCATATGTGGCTTATATCCCCCCCCCC
>NC_057800.1:29800904-29803933 GCF_018294505.1 Triticum aestivum | reverse complement strand
ATCCCTAAAAAAATGTAAGAAACAATGACGTATCAAGGGGTCTCTATCTTGTCTCAGAAAAAAAATTCAAGGGGTCCCTGTTCTTCTAGTTTAGCTAACTTGCCGATTAATCTTTGCTGTAAAAAAACAAGTCGATTAAGCTTAGTCATATTGGTCACACGATGGTGCAAGAGTTCCCAGGATGGTCCATCAATTTTTTTTCCACGATGGTGTATCATAAAAAGTCAAACAACAATAGTGCAAATACGTCTTTGTGGTCGACGAGGGGCTCTAATCAAACAGGTACCAAACTTGTCATCAATATAATACATTAGCACAAGGGCCACAATTTCTAGTAACTGGTGGGTAACCATAAAATTTTATCCGGGGGACGACTCGCACACAGACAAAAAAGCATTCATCCCTCGCAACGCCCTCCTCTGGAGTTATGATCATTGCACTAGTGGACATCCCTAGTAGTTGAAGACGATGTTGGGATTGCTCATGGTGCCCCCTCTATGCGGCATGGTCACTGATGGCAGGGAACTCCCCGAGAAGGGTGGCACAAGGCTTTCTGTCTTTGCCATCGCCAAAATCTGGATGTGTCACGTCCCTCCTGGGGGCGTTGTTGTGGTCTCATTTGTCCCCCCTGGGTGTGTATTTGTGGTCTCATTCCCGAGATACTGGGATTTGTTGAAATCGTGAAAAAGTGATGGCAACAGCGCATGATAGACCTTGAGGGTGGTGCTACTTGTGCACCCTGTCTCGCGCTCCGGGTGAAAACCTAGGTCTGCTCAGAGTTGATTATTCCTTGCAATGATGATGTTTTTGGGTCCTGACCTTGTTGAAGGCATTGCCCGGATATGCTTGGATTGGTTCTTAGGGGAGAAAACTTAGAATCACCTTTGGTGGTTGGATCCGGTGAAGGCAGCGCTTGAGCGTCGCTCACCTTCTGAAGGAATTGTTGTTGAAGAACCTCGTCGTCCTTGTCGTGTTATCTAGTTGGTAAGGTTATGATAATTGCTGTAGTCGATAGCGGATTTATCACTTTGGGCTTTTTGTTTTCATCGCTTAGGCATAACTTTGGCCTTTTATGACTTCATTATTGGCCGACGTGTTTTTATGTGTGCATGCGTTCATGTTGGTTGTTTTCATTCTATTTGTGGAGAGGCAGGGTATGTGCTCATTTTGTTTGTATTCTCCTAATGCTTTATTTTGAGTCAATAAAGTTTAGTCTTTGTCCGAAAAACCAAGGTGAGCGACTAGCATATTTTAAATTACTTCTACGAATGTTCCAGTAGCGATGCCTAGTTACCTTATCGGTGTCTGTTGACAAATGGCTAAAAATAGCAGTTTTAGTACCAGCATGACTCAAATATACTGCTAGTCCCATTTCTTAGGGCACCTTCAAGGCCAAACCTTCCGCAACCGTCTGAACCATGAAAGCCATCCAACATGGTGCTGTATCGGTTAACGGAGCGGTCCGTGATGTCGCTTGAAGCTACGTCGGTAATTCCCGAAAGAGGAAGGGATGATGCAGCACAGCGGCGGTAGGTATTTCCCTCAGATATGAAATCAAGGTTATCAAACCAGTAGGAGAACCAAGCAACACAGCGTAAACACCCCCTGCACACAAATAACAACACCTCGTAACCCGACGTGTTAAAGGGGTTGTCAATCCCTTTCGGGTAGCGGTGCCAAAAATGGTGCGCGGATGGGAGATAAATTTGTGATAGATTAAAATAATAGATCACAAATAAAATAAAGTGCAGCAAGATATTTTTTGGTTTTTGCTTTAGTAGATCAGAAAATAAAAGCAAATAAAAGAGTAGATCGCAAAGGCAAATATATGAGAAAGAAGACCCGGGGCTGTAGGTTTCACTAGTGACTTCTCTCGAGAAAAATGACAAACAATGGGTAAACAAATTATTGTTGGGCAATCGATAGAACCTCAAATAATTATGACGATATCCATGCAATGATCATTACATAGGCATCACGTTCAAGATTAGTAGACCGACTCCTGCGTGCATCTACTACTATTACTCCACACATCGACCGCTATCCAGCATGCATCTAGTGTATTAAGTTCATGGAAAAACGCAGCAATGCAATAAGAACGATGACATGATGTAGACAAGATCCGTTTATCTATGGCGGTAGATATAGATCCCATCTTTTTATCCTTAGTAGCAATGATGCATACGTGTCGGTTCCCTTTCTGTCACTGGGATCAAGCACCGTAAGATCGAACCCACTACCGGGCACCTCTTCTCATTGCAAGATAAATAGATCTAGTTGGCCAGACAAAACCCAGATATCAAAGAAGAAATATGAGCCTATAAGAGATCATGCATAAAAGAGATCAAGAGATAGAGATGAAGCCATCTAGCTACTAACTACGGATCCGAAGGTCTACAAAGGACTACTCACGCATCATCGGAGAGGCAGCAATGGAAGTGGTGAACCCCTTCGTGATGGTGTGTAGATTGGATTTGGTGGTTCTGGACTCTGCGACGGCTGGATGAATATTTCGTCGACTCTCCTAGGGTTTTGGGGATATTGGGGTATTTATAGAGCAAAGAGGCGGTCCGGGGGGCACCCGAGGTGGGCACAACCCACCAGGGCGCGCCTGGGCCTCCTGGCGCACCCTGGTGGCTTGTCCCCTCCTCGGGACTCCTCCAGGTGCAACCAGGGCCCAACATCTTCCATCTGGACCATAAAAAAATCTCCGTAAAGTTTTGTGGAATTTGGACTCCGTTTGATATTGATTTTCTGCGATGTAAAAAAGATGGAAAAACACCAACTGGCACTTGGCACAATGTCAATAGGTTAGTACCAAAAAATGATATAAAATGACTATAAAACATCCAAGATTGATAATAAAACAACATGGAACAATAAAAAATTATAGATACGTTGGAGACATATCAGTCCGGGCGTGATTTCTCCCGCAAATCGCAGACAAATGTCGGCGGGGGGGAGGGGGAGGGGCTTTCCTGGAGTTCGAACCGCTCCCAATCCCGTTTGTGATTGCCCTGGCCCACCCA
>NC_057800.1:29797973-29798526 GCF_018294505.1 Triticum aestivum | reverse complement strand
CGCTAATGGGCCGGCCCATCGCGGCTCTGTGCGTTATATGATTTAATTCTTTTGGCAAAAACGGATCGGTACGAACGTGAAAACGTCCGAACGAGAAAACGCCTGGGTACCGATGGACGAAAAATCATTTGGGTCCTGTCGTAAAGAAGTTTTTTTTGGAGAAACAATCCTTCCTTTAATAATAGGTATAGATAGACCAGTATTATATTTTCAAACTACTCCCTCCATTCCAAAATAAGTGTCTCAACTGTATACTATAAAATTGTTTAGTATCAATTTATACTATCATAATTGAGCAATCAGTAATTAGAAGAGATATATATCATTCCTATCCCATGGAACCATTCTACAGTCTATATTTCCTTTTCCTCTATGATTAATCTTCGCCATAATCTACCGTCTTTGAAAAATATGCTACACATAATTTGTTAGACTACAAAACTAATCTAATCACATCTTAAAATTTGTATTTCATCGTGAAGTTAATTTAGCACGCTTGATTTTTGAACAAACTCAAACCTCAAAACTAAATTTTAGAAACTTCATCGACTCT
>NC_057800.1:29791165-29797604 GCF_018294505.1 Triticum aestivum | reverse complement strand
ACGTGTAGGAGTAGGAGGCATCGGTAGATATGGAACCACGTTTTCTGGCTGATGTAGCTCGCACTGCTTGCTGCTCTCCGCTCATGCCTCGTCATGTCTGGCCGACACTTGTGTCGTTGTTCGCCGCCTATATTATATCACCTGCTTCCTAAACGAGGGTATAGAACTCGCGATATGCAGCAAAGTCGGGCACATGACCCAGCCTCAGCCCATAAATTCAGAAATAATTGAAGTGGACTGGGTGAGGCCTGAAAACAAGGCACAACAGGGCAAGGGCTTCGCTGCCATGAGCAAGTAGGGTGTCATATCTCGCTTGTTGCAAGCGCCAGGACTTCCTCACCCACACCGGAGACCAAATAGGCCGCAGCCAATTTGGCACATTACAAACGTGTACAATTTGTCTTTTCGATAGAACTCGGGCAAAAATAAATTGCCGTTTCGAACCTATGTCTACTAATTTTATAATAATATTTGCAGAAAATAAAATGAAATTTGTTTTGCATGTTCCCCAAAAAAATGATCAAGTGATGTGAAGAATGTTCATGTTGTTTAAAGAAAAGGTTCTGTAATAAAAAAATTCTTTACAATTAGAAAAATGTTCATCTACTTTTTAAGTGATTATATTTTCAAAAAGTGTTCATGTATTTGAAAGTAAGTTCTATATTTAAGAAAAATCATATGTGATTAATAAATTTTTCAACACAATTACTAAATGTCCATACCTTTTGGAAAGATATTTAACATTTGACAAAAATAAAGTTTTTTCAAATTATTCTGTATTTAAAAAAATGTAATGTACTTTAAAAAGTGTTAACACATATTAAAACATGTTCATGTAATTTAAGTAACTTTCAACACATTTCTCAAAAAAAGTTACTTTGAACACGCCTTCAAGAGTATTCATTGTAAATATTCACATATTTACAAATATGCAAGTAATTTAAAAACTGTTCATGACGTCATTAAAACTGTTCACACAATTGAAAAAATGTTAATGCATTTAATAAATGAGGTAATCTAATTGCTCAAAAAATAAACATAAGAATGGAAAATGGAAAAGCTAAAATCAAAATAAAATTCATGTCATGATAGAACAAAAAAATAAGCAAAGGAGAAAAGGGAAGAAAAAAATAATGAAATAAACACCAAAAAAATTCAGAGACAAAACAAAACCACCAAAACACAATACACATAGATAAAGAAGAAAACCACGATATTGGACATGCGTCCTGTGCGGTAGCAAGTAGAGGGCAGTGCTTGCTATATCTTGCAATATGCGAGATATGCATTTTTCAAGGAGAAAAAGGAAGACACCATGATATGAACACCTGTTCAACCCTTCGACAATTACATGAACTCAAATTTGAAGAATAGTTCCTTCTATGTTTATCACATGATGTGTCATCTCTTTAGTTGACTTAATAATTATTCTAAGCATGTTGGGAATGTATATCAAATTATACAAAGGTTGGGTTTGTGCTCGTTGAAGTTCTGTCGTATTGATGCTATGGTTCACTCAATATTATTTTAAATACCATTTCCTTTTACAATTATACGCAATCCATGTAATCATCATTAAAAAACAGTAAAACCGACCTAGCTAGGAGTCTCCACAGCGCTTCAACGTTGCTGGCCGTCCGATGGATCCATCGTACGTTATATGGGCATCTTCATTTGTCTTTTGGGCCGCTGCTCCGTAGAACTAGTTAGGACAACTGTGGTTTCGGCTCGTGCACTGGCTCGAGTGGCCCATTTAAATGTCTATTCTCATCCCGCCGTCCCCATCACCCACGAGGCCATGTCCTTTCCTCTCCTCTCTGCTCATCCACCATGGCCGCCACCGTTCGCCTCACCTCTGCCATCTCCGTTGTAAGAGAAATAGAGAGGAAAATTGGTGGAATTGATAGATGTATTGCTTGAGCCTCCTGGGCATATATATAGGAGTAAATGATCCTCTTGGAGTACAAGAGAAGAAAAATAATTTCTAGTCTACCCTATGTTTCCTAATAATCATGATACTCAACATCCTCCCGTAGTCACAGCGGTAACGTTGTAGATAGTGAGACTATAGAATAATCCAAATATAAGCCGACATACATCTCCACAGTCGTAACGATTGATGCATCGTGGATGTTGTGAATGGAGTGGAAACCAACGAGGTTGTTCAAGCAAGGTTGTATCCCTTTGTGCCATTGTCGTGGTGGCGGACAACATAGGGTGGTGTAGCCGTGGCCAAAGTAGCCGTGCGTGGGACGCCGTGGTCGGTGTTGAGTCAGGGTGGGGAATGTCGAGGTAGTCGCCATGGAGTCGCGGCGCAAGTAGACGCCGAGTTAGTCATGGGCGCAGTGGTGGCGAGGTAGTGGTGCGCCGGGAAGAAGATGGTGTTTACGAGGCGTCGCCAGGTTTGGCAAGTCCCGGGACACATCGTGGATGAAGGCACGCATCAGTGTTGCCAATACCGGGCATGTGTAGACGGACGGACTCGATGTTGACGAGGCGCCACACCAGACTTGCTGCCCAGGGGACACGTCGGTGTTGCCAGCACCGGGCATGCGTAGACGGGATCTGCATGAGTTGTACACCATGTCAGAGGGGCTAGAAGAGGAGGTATCGACAAGGGTTGCGCTCCAGCCGATGTGGGGTAGAAGGTGCCGATGTCGACCGCGATTCTCGGAGTAGATGAAGTGGTCTGGGAAGAGGACGGCGACGCTGGCGATGAGGTGATGTAGGACGAATATGAAGAGGTAGAAGGAGATGGCGGCGGTGGCTTGAGGAGACGGCAGCGACGATGACTAGGTTAGGAGCATGATGGCGGTGCTCGAAGTAGGCGACGGAGAACCCGACAGCGTCATGAAGACCGGCGCTGAAGGTGGTGTTCTCACCCCTAGGGACGCGGCGCAATGCATACCACGTGGAAGTAGACGCGCGGGGAGGGTGGAGTGGACCGCAAGCGACGCAACAGCGGCGTGCGAGGTCGGGGCAATGGCGGGGAAGACCTCTTGGCCCCGTTCCGGTGGTCTGTCTAGCATGGTCGGTAAGCGCGCGTGGAGGTGTGTCTCCGATGGACCTCTCTTTGGTGGATCTGCTCGGATCTTTTCATCGTTCATGTGTCTTCGGATTGGATTGTTCCGATCTACGCTACTCTTCATCGGCAGTGGTTGCTTTTCTGGTGCGCTTGTCCTATGGGGCCTTAGCACGACGACTTCCTGACTTTCTACCACAACAAGTTTGCCCGGCTCCAGCGAGGGATGGACGATAATGACGGTGCGCCTTCGGCTCGCTTTAGTGCATGTAGTCATCGCTAGGTGGTCTGCGGATCTATATTTAATTTTATTATTTCTGATGTTCGTTGTAGTGTCATGATTGAAGATGAATAGATTGTAAATTTTCCCTCAAAAAGAAACCAAAGATGATACAATGTTTTTTTTATATAATTAGGTTCACAAAGACATGTACCCACAATGACCAACTGTGGAGTAGTCGAGTGTATTGATGATGGCGAGCTTGACAAGTGAACTATAACAATCTGATGGGTGCATGTGGTACTGGTCATGCTAGGCTTCGGAGCAACTACCTTGCCTTACTTTTTCTCGATGTCACATTTTTTAAATTCATTGATGCCATATTTAGATCTACATTTTGACTGTTGATTTAATTTATATGAAGACACGCCTTTCGGGGAAATAGCCAACCATTACGTACATAGCACTAACTAAAGTATAAACTTTATTTTGAAGGTGGCTTGGCTATGATATTTTTTGTTTTGCCACACAGACGGCAGCAATAATATTGAACCACTGGATTCCTATTTCTATTGATCGCGCCACACACTAGCTAGGATTGTATTGTACCACCAGACGCGAAAAAGAATCAATAATTCCAAAGCTATACTAGTAACGCCCATGTTATTTTGGTCGGCACATCAAGCTCGTTGTATGGAAACACCGTCCAAACATGGACCAGATTAATGTGCCATAATATAGATGTGTATAGTGGCGTTGGATCTGTTATTGCGGCAACGACAGCCTCTGTTGCCAAAGTCTTAAAATGTGTCATTTTCCTTCTCCGGGCTCTCTTTTCATAGACACTTCCCACCTTGTATGCTGTTGGAAATATGAGTAAGTTACTACGAGATTTAATCCGAATAATTAGAAGATAAATCATGACTACAGTAGCAGAGATTAAACTAACCATGCGAACTAGCATAGCAGATGAACAGATCACATCTAGGGCACATACTAGAAACATGAATTTTACCATGATCTCGAACAGAAAGGATAGAATCACATACGGTGCAGCGGGAGCAGCACCGCCGGCGTTGACGTTGTCGCCTATGTCCTCGAGGATGAGGTTGCCGAGATCGGGGAAGAAGTCGTCGTTCGCAAAGTCGTCACTGCCAGCAGTCGCGCGAGTGCGCTCCCAAAAAACCTGATCGCCCCTCTCCCGTACAGGATCACGAGAGGCGGGGTTCCGGAGGCCTGTTGTCCCTTCTCCCGGTGCACGCCGAAAGGAGGGATGGAGAAAACTTGCTTGGCGGCGCAATGATCTGAAACGGTGGTGAGAAACCATACGAAGCGGCGGCGGCTAGGGTAGACGTCTGTCTGACTATATAGTGCGGGCTGGGTAGGTCGTGGGAGTAAACCCCACGTCCGAGTCGTCACGATCCAAAAGAATCGAAAACGCTTCAGTAATTAACGCGTCCATTAATTATTAATTAATGACTCATTAATTTTCTCGAGCAGCAAAAATATAGACAACGTGCATAGCTCTGTCCTCGGCTCGGCTCAATCACGCAACCCGCGGCGCGGCGCGGCGCGGCGTGACGAGGCGTGGCGAGGCGAGCGCGTGTAGGTCTCCTCTTCTCATACTCATACAAGTGGTAGAAAAGCTCACCTTATAAAAGAGGTGCAACTCTCTCTCAACTTCCGGGGTGGGGCTAAACTTTAGCCTCACTCACTCCACTCACATGTGTGCATGAATGGGCCAAGAGAATTTCAGAATTTTAGTTGGGCTTTGGGCCAAAGGCCTACTAGCAAAATTTCAACAATCCTCCACAAAGTCTCATTAGCACATCTTATCATTTAGTTCCAAAACATTGTTTATATACCAGTGCTTAGTGAAGACTGTGAAGTTGAACTTCCACTTAGAGATTTATGCTACACTAGATCACAACTTGAATAGTGGACTATGCCTTGAACTACAAGTTTTCTGCGAGACTAGTTTCACACAAATTCTTGACCGATACTGGGCTGTCGTAAGGCTCTTTCCCGCTGGTGGAGCGTATACGTCATACTCCAGGCCTTTTGCGACGTTAACAGTCAAATTCATATAGGTGTTATCCTCAGAAGATGTTCTGCAGGACAACATCTTTGCTTACACGAATAAGCCACTTGGAACTCATTAAGATAAGTATCAACCTGCCATGCAGATCAGGAGAGTATTGCATCTTCATGGAGTGGGATAGGTAATATAGGGATACTCTCCTCCCAGCTGACCAACAGCTTGTCTCCCACTTCTACTTCACGGCATCTCCGATCACATAGAGTGGGTTACCACTATGGACAACTCATGCGGTGGGTCTCAGAGGCATCTCCCTCGATGCATTATCTATCACATTACGTGATAGACCCTTCATGAAGGGATCTGCCAAATTTTTCGACGTTTGGATATAATCCAACGTAATAACTCCGGAGTTCCTCAATTTTCTGACAGATTTCAGTCTCCTCTTCACATGCCTTGAGGACTTCATATTGTCCTTTGAACTGTTTTCTTTTGACGATCACTGTTTGATTATCACAGTTCATCAGGATAGGGGGTATTGGTTTTTCAACCATAGGTAAGTCCATCAAGAGTTCACGAAGCTACTCTGCTTCAACTGTGGTAGTGTCTAATGTTGTGAGTTCTGCTTCCATAGTTGACCTCGTTAAGATGGTCTGCTTGCAAGACTTCCAGGAAACAACGCCACCACCAAGTGTGAAAACATAACCACTTGTTGCCTTAATCTCATCAGCATCAGATATCCAGTTTGAGTCACTATAACCCTCCAGTACCCTTGGATACCCAGTGTAGTGAATCACATAGCTCGTGGTGCCTTTCAAATAGCGCATAACTCTCTCAAGCGCATGCCAATGATCATCCCCCTGTTTTGACACAAACCGACTCAGCTTGCTCACAGCAAAAGAGATGTCAGGCCTCGTGTCACTCGCCAAATACATAAGCGAGCCAATAATCCGAGAATACCTCAGTTGATCCCTAGCAATTCGTCGGTTCTTTCGAAGCAACACACTAGCATCATATGGAGTTGGAGAAGGCGTGCAGTCGCTATACCCAAAATGACTCAAGACATTTTCCACATAGTGAGACTAAAGCAGTGTGATCCCACCATTCTCATCTCTCAACAGCTTGATGTTTAAAATAACATCAGCTACTCCTAGATCCT
>NC_057800.1:29749212-29751259 GCF_018294505.1 Triticum aestivum | reverse complement strand
AGGAGCCTGTTTGGGTCCATACAGTGCATTAATCAGACGACAGAGATGATGGGGACGTGCCGGATCAACAAAACCAGGCGGCTGACGCCTACTCCTCCTCCAGAATTCCATGTAGGAAAGCGTTCTGCACATCGAGCTGACGAAGAAACCATCCTCGAGTGACAACAAGAGACAGCAGCAAACGTACAGTAGTGGGCTTGATAACGGGATTGAACGTGTCTTCATAATCAAGACCATACCTCTGTTTGAAACCCTTGGCGACTAGTCGTGCCTTGTAGCATTCTATAGAACCATCAGCATGTCTCTTGACTTTAAAAACCCACTTGGAATCAATGACGTTGACGCCAGACACTGGAGGAACAAGTTGCCAAGTATCATTTTTTTGTAGAGCATAAAACTCCTGTTCCATGCATTGCCGCACGCCAATGAGGAATACTGAGTGCAGCCTGAAAATGGCGAGGTTCTGCAGTGGGATCAGCAGCAGTATGAGCCATGCAAGCAGCAAGCCATGCGACAGTCCCATCTTTGCGTTCCTTCGAACGAAAAATGCCAGATTGACTTCGTGTGCGAGGACGCACGGGGACAGCGGGTTGTACTGGCAACACCACAGCGACGAGTGATGATGATGAGGCCGAGACACCCGACGAGCTCTCACCAGGGCTCCCTGGCGTCAGGGAAGTGGGCGACGACGCGTCGAGGTCCGTTGGGGTTGCTGGGCCGGGCGAAACTACAGCCGGCCTAGTCGGAGTAGCCGCCAGGTCGGGCGAGACCACCACTGGGCCGAATGAGGCGGCAGCTGGCCCAGGCGAAGTGACTGCTAGGCCGGGCGACACTGGAGTCTGCGGGCCAGGCGAGGCCAGCGTCGGGGCGAGCGAGGTCGCCACTGGCGAGCCGGGCAAAGCCAGCGTCGGGGCGGGTGACGCCGGCGCCCGCTCCCCGGGCGAAGCAGCGGCGGGTTGGCGGGTGCCACCCGGTATGCATGGCCCATGCACATGCGAGGCGTCCCGATCGCGAGCATCATCCGATGCTTGTTCCTTAAGGAGCTCAAGGCGTGCACCGCGTCCAATACCTGCAGCATGATTAGGGAGCAACGCAGGGGCATATGCAACATCCACAAATTGATCAGGCGAAGGTACAGACATGTGCACTGGTGGCATGAGAGTGGTAGAGTTTGTCAGAAGTGCACGAAAGGGAAACACATTCTCATCAAACACAACGTCACGAGATATGTAGACGCGATTTGTAGGAACATGAAGGCACTTGTACCCTTTGTGAAGGGAACTATACCCGAGAAAAACACACTTCTTAGATCGAAACTCTAGCTTACGCTTGTTGTAAGGACGTAGGTGAGGCCAACACGCACACCCAAACACCTTGAAGAATGTGTAGTCTGGAATTTCATTAAGCAAGAGTTTAAGCAGAGTCTGCATCTTCAGAAGTCGTGAGGGGAGCCTATTTATCAAAAATCAGGCTGTGGAGAAAGCATTACTCCAGAACTGAAACGGAATGGATGCATGAGCTAGCAAGGTTAGGCCAGTTTCTACAAGATGACGATGCTTACGTTCGACAGTTCCATTCTGCTGATGTGTATGAGGGCAAGACACACGATGCGAAATCCCAAGTTTGTTAAAAAATGAGTTGAGGTTGTGATATTCACCCCCCAGTCGGATTGAACATGGATAATTTTATGCTTAAGGAGACGCTCAACATGTCCTTGGAACTGAATGAAAACATCAAACACATCAGACTTGCGCTTAATAAGATATAGCCAAGTAAACCGACTATAATCATCAATAAAACTGACATAATAATTGTGACCACGAACAGATGTTTGGGCATGACCCCACACATCAGAAAAGACAAGCTCAAGAGGATGTTTCACAACACGACTAGACTTTGAAAACGGAAGTTGATGACTCTTGCCCTGCTGACAGGCATCACAAATGGTTTCAGTAGTTTTATTGGACACAACTGGTAGTTCATGACGATGCAACACATGATGAACTATAGGAGCTGCAGGGTGACCAAGGCGTGCATGCCAGTGCAT
>NC_057800.1:29747953-29748584 GCF_018294505.1 Triticum aestivum | reverse complement strand
CATGGGAGGTGTGCGCGGCGCGTCAAGTGCGTACAGGCCATGGCGTAGATGACCGCTATGCAGAATGGCCCTCGTGTCCCGATCCTTGATAAAGAAACGAAAAGGGTGAAATTCAGCAAGGGCATTATTATCACGAGTAAGTTGAGGAATAGACAACAAACTACGCGATGGCAGAGGGAACTCGAAGGACATTGGAAAGATGCAGTTTGCGAAAATTGTGTGCAAGAAGAGAAGCCTGACCAACATGTGAGATGCGCATACCTGCTCCACTGGCGGTGTGCACCTGATCATGACCACGGTATGGCTCCTGAGTAGAGAGCTTGCCCATATCTCCGATGAGGTGATTGGTAGCTCCGGTGTCCATATACCACGTAGGATCAATGGAGTAGGATGGAGTGCGGCCATGCTCATGGCTCGTCACCGTGGCGGCAGCTTGCTTATCATTCCCTTTCCCATTGTTGCCTAGGCCCAGAAAATCTTGCTTGAAGCGACGATGACAGCGGGATGCAATGTGACGCTCAATGCCACACAGCTGGCAGGCCTGCTGAGCGCCGCAGCAGGGATAGCAAGCAACGGGCCGGATGCCACCAGTGATGGTAGGCGCCGAACCCCGCGGAGCGGACTGAGGCGA
>NC_057800.1:29746968-29747885 GCF_018294505.1 Triticum aestivum | reverse complement strand
GCCGCCGCTTTCCCACCAAGCGGCGCCGGCTTCTGCGACTTGCCGTGAGTCGCGGCGTTGGCGGAGACAAACCCTGGAGAGGCTCGGCGCGCCTTTATGCGCTGTTCGAGGCCAAGGAGGCGCGCGTAGAGCTCGCGGGGTGGCAGTGGGGCCTCGCGACCATGCACATTCTCAATGAGGTTATCATAGTCATCATCCAGGCCGTTGAGTACATGGGTGGTGAAGTCTTCATCACCAAGCGGCTGACCAATCGAGGCGAACGTGTCCGCGAGACCAGTCATCTTGTTGAAGTAGTCCGTGATGCTATGGCCATCAAGCTTGGTCTCCCCCAACTCGGTGCGTATAGAATGAGCACGCGCCTGAGACTGAGAGGCGAAGCTGCTGTGAAGTGCCAACCAAGCATCCTTAGACGTCGCGGCGAAGATGATCAGCGATGACACGCTCGGGGTCAGCGACGACTGTATGGCGGAGAGGATTGCCTGATCCTGGGCCACCCACACATGATGAGCCGGATGATACGGCGGTGGGCACGGGATGGAGCAGTCGACGTAGCCCTCCAGGTAGCGGCTGCGGAGGAGAGGAAGCACCTAAGCCCGCCACGACAGGTAATTATCCGGCGTGAGCTTCACCGGAAGGAGATGTGAGAAGTAAAACGGCGATGGCGGTGGAGCACGATCCTGTGTCGGTGGCGCGTAGAGACCCATAGATGGATCCGTCTCGTGAGGCGGCGCAATCGCCAATGGTGCGCCATAGCCGGGGATAGCACCAGCATACGGGTCCCCTGGTGACGGAGGAGGTGCGGCCCCGTAGGGCAGCGAAGGGGGCGGCGCCGCGTAGGGTTGAGGACGTGTCGGCGCCACATAGGGCTGCGGCGGCAGCGTGCCGTAGGGAGATTGCGGCCAGGCGGACGGCGGTGG
>NC_057800.1:29739759-29743255 GCF_018294505.1 Triticum aestivum | reverse complement strand
GTTAGAGGATCACAGAAAGTCGTTGTACCCCGGATGCGATGATGGTCTGAAAAAGCTGGGCTGCACACTGGATTTGCTGAAATGGAAGGCACAGGCAGGTGTAGCTGACTCGGCATTTGAAAACTTGCTGAAAATGTTGAAGAATATGTTTCCAAAGAATAACGAGTTGCCCGCCAGTACGTACGAAGCAAAGAAGGTTGTCTGCCCTCTAGGTTTAGAGGTTCTGAAGATACATGCATGCATCAACGACTGCATCCTCTACCGCGGTGAATACGAGAATTTGAATGAATGCCCGGTATGCACTGCATTGCGTTATAAGATCAGAGGCGATGACCCTGGTGACGATGTTGAGGGCGAGAAACCCAGGAAGAGGGTTCCTGCCAAGGTGATGTGGTATGCTCCTATAATACCACGGTTGAAACGTCTGTTCAGGAACAAAGAGCATGCCAAGTTGTTGCGATGGCACAAAGAGGACCGTAAGTCGGACGGGGAGTTGAGACACACCGCAGATGGAACGCAATGGAGAAAGATCGACAGAGAGTTCAAAGATTTTGCAGCTGACGCAAGGAACATAAGATTTGGTCTAAGTACAGATGGCATGAATCCTTTTGGCAAGCAGAGCTCCAGCCATAGCACCTGGCCCGTGACTCTATGCATCTACAACCTTCCTCCTTGGTTGTGCATGAAGCGGAAGTTCATTATGTTGTCAGTGCTCATCCAAGGTCCGAAGCAACCCGGCAACGACATCGATGTGTATCTAAGGCCATTAGTTGATGAACTTTTACAGCTGTGAGGCAGACCTGGTGTCCGTGTGTGGGATGAGCACAAAAAGAGGAATTTAACCTACGAGCGTTGCTTTTCGTAACCATCAACGATTGGCCTGCTCTTAGTAACCTTTCGGGACTGTCAAATAAGGGATACAATGCATGCACGCACTGCTTACATGAGACTGAAAGTGTACATTTGCCAAATTGTAAGAAGAACGTGTACCTTGGGCATCGTCGATTTCTTCAAAAAATTCATCCAGTAAGAAAGAAAGGCAAGCATTACAACGGCAAGGCAGATCACCGGCCGAAGCCTGCGGAACGCACTGGTGCTGAGGTATTTGATATGGTCAAGGATTTGAAAGTCATCTTTGGAAAGGGTCCTGGCGGACAATCAGTTCCGAAGGGAGCTGACGGGCACGCAGCCATGTGGAAGAAGAAATCTATATTCTGGGAGCTAGAATATTGGAAAGTCCTAGAAGTCCGCTCTACAATCGACGTGATGCACGTTACGAAGAATATTTGCGTGAACCTCCTAAGCTTCTTGGGCGTGTATGGGAAGACAAATGATACAAAGGAAGCACGGCAGGACCAGCAACGTTTGAAAGACCCTGATGACCGGCATCCGGAATGGTTTCAAGGTCGTGCCAGCTACGCTCTGACTGAAGAAGAGAAGGTCATCTTTTTTGAATGCCTGAGCAGTATGAAGGTCCCGTCTGGATTCTCGTCCAATATAAAGGGAATAATAAACATGGCGGAGAAAAAGTTCCAAAATCTGAAGTCTCACGACTGCCACGTGATTATGACGCAATTGCTTCCGATTGCTTTGAGGGGGCTCCTGCCGGAAAATGTTCGAGTAGCCATTGTGAAGCTATGTGCATTCCTCAATGCAATCTCTCAGAAGGTAATCAATCCAGAAGATCTACCACGGTTACAGAACGATGTGATCCAATGTCTTGTCAGTTTCGAGTTGTTGTTCCCGCCATCCTTCTTCAATATTATGACGCACCTCTTGGTTCACCTAGTCGAAGAGATTTTCATTCTCGGTCCTGTATTTCTACACAATATGTTCCCCTTCGAGAGGTTCATGGGAGTATTAAAGAAATATGTTCGTAACCGTGCTAGGCCAGAAGGAAGCATCGCCAAGGGCTATGGAAATGAGGAGGTAATTGAGTTTTGTGTTGACTTTGTTCCTGACCTTAAGCCGATTGGTCTTCCTCGATCGCGGCACGAGGGGAGACTAAGTGGAAAAGGCACGATCGGAAGGAAATCAACGATATGTATGGACGGCCATTCTCTGACTGAAGCACACCACACTGTACTGACCAATTCCAGCTTGGTGGCTCCATACTTTGAGAAACACAAGAATATTTTACGCTCGGACAACCCAGGGAAGCCTGAATCCTGGATTAGGAAGGCCCACATGGAGACTTTCGGCAGTTGGTTGAGAAAACATTTAATGAATGACAATGATGTTGTAGATCAGCTGTACATGTTGGCCAAGACACCATCTTCGACTATAACGACTTTCCAAGGGTACGAGATAAATGGGAATACATTTTACACGATCGCCCAAGATAAAAAGAGCACCAACCAAAACAGTGGTGTCCGCTTTGATGCAGCAACCGAGAATGGGCAAAAGGTCACATATTATGGTTACATAGAGGAGATATGGGAACTTGACTATGGACCCTCCTTTAAGGTCCCTTTGTTCCGGTGCAAATGGTTCAAGCTAACAGGAGGTGGGGTAAAGGTGGACCAGCAATACGGAATGACAATGGTGGATTTCAACAATCTTGGTTACCTTGACGAACCATTCGTCCTAGCGAAAGATGTCGCTCAGGTTTTCTATGTGAAGGACATGAGTAGCAAACCGAGGAAACGGAAAGATAAGAAAACGATCAGTACATCATGCGATGATCCAAAGCGCCACATTGTTCTTTCAGGGAAAAGAAACATCGTGGGAGTGGAGGACAAGACAGACATGTCAGAAGATTATAATATGTTTGCTGAAATTCCGCCCTTCAAAGTGAACACTGACCCAAGCATTAAGTTAAATGATGAGGATGCTCCATGGATACGGCACAATCGTAAGCAAGCAGGGACAAAAGGGAAGAAATGATATGTAATAATTTATTGTACCAAACTTTGTTGAATGGATCATGTGAATTATATTACCCGTGATGTGTTTGGTGTCCATTTTCGAATGATTCGAGATACCACTGATGATACATGAAATTTGGAGTGATTTAGTCATACTCCTGCCTAGGCGTATAATATGCATACTCGTAGTCTTCATAGCCGCCGCCGTTGTACTGGTAGTCGTCGCCTTCTAAGTTGCCGCCGTCGTCGTCGCTGCTGTCGACGCTGTCGTCGGGCGGCGCTCGTGGCTCGAACTGAGGGTAGCGCAGGCGGGGGATATCGCCGGCCGTGATGTAGTCCATGACGCTCTGCAGAGTCCGGCCGTACCACCATAGCCGACGGCCGGCCTCAGGTATATTATTTTGAATTGAATTAGTTTTATTTTTCTTAATTTTTTGATATATTATTTGTATTTTTAGAATTTTGAATTGAATTAGTTTTATTTTTCTGAATTTTTTGATATAATATTTGTGTTTTTAACATATTGAATTGAATTAGTTCTATTTTTCTGAATTTTTTGATATATTATTTGTATTTTTAACATATTGAATTGAATTAGTCTTATTTTTCTTAATTTTTTGATATATTAT
>NC_057800.1:29730619-29738849 GCF_018294505.1 Triticum aestivum | reverse complement strand
CCTCGCTGCCGCGCGCGCACGCGCGCGCCTCTCTACAGAGAGCGAGATCGTGGAGAGAGAGAGAAATTTTTTTTTTTTCTTTTTTTGTTCTTTTTAATTTTAACTAGTTAATTAGTTTAACAAAAACGGTAAAATAACTTAAAACTTGATAATTAACAAAAAAAACCGTAAAATTTGATAATTAACAAAAAAAACGTATATACGGAGAGGGGGCGGCGAGGGGGGCGGCGATGCGCGCGGTGTTTTTTTAGGGATCGAGAGGGGGCGGCGAGGGTTATACATGTGTGTTGTCCTCGCCTCCCTCTCCGTGACGCCGACGTCTGCCGCCCCGTCTCGCGCTCTACCGCGACACCCTCTCCCACCCCTTCCTCGCCCCCTCCTTTTGCCACCGCCCTTTCGCCACCTCCACCGCCACCGCCCCCCTTCTTCACTTAATTAATTTGTTTTTACTACATGTTTTCAGGACTGACATAATGGCGGACGATAGAGCTGACCCGATTATGGACAACTATGATCCGGACGGTGAAGCACATATGTTCGGCATCATAAACGGTGATATTCTATATGTGCCGACCGGACAAGAAGAAGATGATATCTCTTCTTATCTGAACCTTGACGGTGAAGATGAAGGGCGCCGTCAGCAAGATGATGCCGAACAAACGTTGATAAACGACGATGTTCAAATGGAAGTAGCAACCACCTCCGGCGCCGAGGTATATATATACATTGAGCCTCTGGTGATACAAACTAACTGATTTGAATAAATATGTGTGTACTAACGCGCGCGACTCTCTTTCTTATTTTAGCCCTCGGTCGGATCGTCGAAACAATCGAGTACGTCGTCAAAGCGTGGCGCAACCAAGATGATGAAACAAGGAGAAACATGCACCATCGAGGTTGTCGATAGTGCAACCGGCAGGCCGCTGGAGCCCCGCAAGAACGCCACCAAGTTTGTCAACCAATGCGGAGCCATTGTTAGAGACAACGCCTCGATCACCGTCCAGGAGTGGAATAAGCCAAAGAAGGCACGAATTGCTGGTTTCACTTTTGTCGATAAGAGAACAAAAAAAGATTGCTTCAAGAAGCTTATGGAACATTTCGTTCTACCTCCGGAATACAACAAATTCGATGAGGAGGGTAACAAGATTGAGGAAAACAAGGAGAGGAGGAGGCTAGTCAAACAGTTCGCTCTTCATAAGATGGCCGACGCATTCCGGAAATTCAAGCAAAATCTAGCCCATGACTTTGTCAAGCAGAACAAGACTCCGGATTTCAAAGGACAATATGAGAAACTGAAACATGATTGGCCAGAATTTGTGAAGCAAAAGAAATCGGAGCAGTTCATTCAAATATCGAAAAAAATAAGGAAAATGCGGCTAAGAAGGAGTACAATCATATTATGGGGCCAGGAGGGTATCGCCTTTGGGAGCCTAGGTGGGAGAAGATGGAGAACGAGCTGAGCGCGCGAGGAATCCGTCCAGGTATGGAGGGATGGGACCCAAGGGCCAAAAGCTGGTGGTACGGGCATGGGGGAACGCTGAACCCGGAGACAGGGGAGTGTGTTTACCGGGGCAAAATAATTAAACCCACCCAAGCCCTTATTGACGCAATGAGGGATGCTCAAGAGGGGAAGATCAAGTTCAACAGAGAGAACGACGCGCTGACAAAAGCCCTCGGGAATCCTGAACACAGAGGACGTGTACGAGGCATGGGGCACATTCCGTGGAAAATAGGGTTCCCCCAGAATGATGACCCGTACGGTTACAGAAGCCGGAAGAGAAAGATGGATCGGGAAGAAGATGTTGTGGCGCGGTTGGCATCGGAAATGGATGTGATGAAGAAAACCGTGAGTGTACTAGTAGCCGAAAGAGATGCAGCTCGGGCGCAGCATGAAGATCATCCAGCGGATCTCAGAAGCCAGCAGCGGAGAAGCAGTGTGGCTTCCACGGAGGCCCCATCGGCTGGTGCAGATGCACCGACGATCGAAATTACTGCACCGGAGCCTCTGGTGGTCGAAATTACTGCACCGGAGCCTCTGGTGGTCGAAATTACTGCACCGGAGCCTCCTCGCTACCCCGTGGACGATATAAAGGAGATGAAAGAATGTCATTTGTATTATCCTATCGGGAACATGTCCATGAAGGTAGCCATCGGCAGTGCTTTACCATGTTTACCTGTAGCACTCCACCACAACAACCCCATTCAAGATGGCTATGCTCGTGTCACGGTGGAGGACATAGTCCAAGGGTTTGAGGACCTGGAGATTGACATTGCTACACCTGAAGGGGAGAAAAGACTTGGAGATGTCAAGCGCCATTTCATTCTATGGCAAAAGAAGTTTATCAAGTTTCCAGGCGAGGCGCCAAGGACAACAAGTCCACCCCCCTACGGTGGTGGCGGTTCACCTACACCTCCGTCACGTCAGCCGACGCCCCCCAGTCCACAACGTCCGGCGGGTGATCAGACGCCGCCCCCCAGTCCTCGTCCGGCGGGTGATCAGACGCCGCCCCCCAATCCACCTCCGGCAAAGAAGCAGAAGCAGTCCTGGATTATTAACCCGGACCCTTATGTACCTAAGACCACAAAGGTACCGGAGCCATCACTGAAGCCTCTCCCCACAAGGCCTTGGGAACATAGTGCCGAGGAAACTGCCGCGGCCGCGGCTGCTGATCATGAGAAATGGAAGGCGGACTGCAAGAAGAAAAGAGAGCCCGAGCCCAAGCCAGTATTTTCTGATGAGCAAAAGAAGTGGGCTAAGTCATTTTTGAGCACACCGTCCCAAGCCGCGAAGAATCTGCCTGACGACTATGCACGTGAACTTCGTAGGCAGGCACTCATGTTGAAGGAGAAGAAAGAGCGAGCGGAGAACCAGGAGAACAAAGCCTTGGAGGAGGCCGAGAAAACGGAATTAGAAAGTAAAAAAAGCGGGAAACGAGTTGCCCAGCTCGGGGAACAAAGTAAGCAATCGATTGCCCCGCTTATAGTGAAAGCCGCCGGTCCGGATGACCCCGATATCATAGCAGCTGCGGCAGCACATGGATTGGCTGTAACGAGTGCCAGAGAACAAGCAACCAACTTAGGTATTACTCTTCGTGAACTGTTAGGCCTTGATGAGGCGCCAGTGAAGGAGGTAGTAATTACATATGTGAAGAATGGGCCTCTCGTCGAGCCTGCGCAGGAAGAGGATCTACCTCCACAAATGAAAGGTCTGCTGAAATGGTACAAGGGTTACATAAAAAATAAAAACGCCAAAGAATATATTTATGCGGAAGTTAGATATGAGCATCACTTCAAACATTACTATGTACAAATTCATCTGAGTGAATTGTTCCAGCTTTTCAATCTGCGCGAGCTCGACAAATCTATCATCAGTTGCTACGTTCTGTAAGTGATTTATTTCTACCCCATCTCGTTCATATTGCCTGCACTATATATATGTCCTAACTATATTGTTGTGTCCGCTATTATACATGCAGAATGAAGATTAAGGAATGCAGAGTAAGAAACATCCATGATGTTGGGTTCATTGACCCACACATCGTTAATGGATATGTGTTGGAGCATCACCCCGCCGACATGGAGGCAGACCTGTGGCAGTTTCTTACAAAGCAGGAACTCAAAAGTGATATTCTATTTCCTTACCATTTTGGGTGAGTGTTTCTATCTTGAGCACATTCTCTTTTGTTTACTCCATGCATGGTATGTGGCCGGCTAATCGATGAGTTATGCATGACGTACTGTGCATGTATCGTGTCCGCAGGTTCCACTGGATTCTGCTAGTAATTAAAGTTGACACCTCAGAATGTCTCGTCCACGACTCTCTGAATAAGGATCCAAAGCTTTGGGGCGGCATGAGAAGAATGCTGCAGAAGTAATTATTTTCATTCATTTGCGCTCTATATCGATCGGCCTATTTCGTTCATTTCCTAATATCAAGTAACTAATAACTCTCTTGTTCATTTAATTTTCTTTGCCTCGTAGGGTTTGGAGACGGTTCGTAGATACAAAGGTCGGTGAATTCAAAAAAGAGCTAGAATTCAAAAGGTCCAAGGCTAAGAATGGTGAGGATATTCAGCCAGCGGGGACCAATCTATGTGCATACTATGTCTGTGAGATGATCCGGAGATACACCTCTGAGCGGCGGGTTCCGAGTGATACCAATGCTCAGAGGAATAACCTCCAGATGATGCTTAGTCCAGAAGCTCGCTTCCGACCACTTCAAGAGGAACTAGCTGGATGGTTCAGGAGGGAAGTCCTCCATCCTAAAGGAGAACACCATTACGAGGACGTAGAACTTTATATGCATTAAATTATGTATGGAAACTTGTTCAAAATTGTATATGGTCATCCGATGATATTGAATATATATTGTATATTCCTCTTGAATTCTTTTTGGTTCTAATTTCAAATTTGTTTGAAATTGTACATTCATATGCATGTATGTAGTACCGTAGAATATGTGAAACTCCTTCAAAATTAAAATAAAGCACAAAAGAAATAAAACAATACAAATTAAACAGAAAACAGGTTTAGGGGGGGGGGCTAAAACCCTAAACCTGCGGCGGCCTTTAGTCGCGGTTGGCCAGAAGAACCGCGACTAAAGGTCCTCCGCCCCGACGGCCGCCTGGCGCCCACGTGGACGGGCCTTTAGTCGCGGTTCTTAAGCAACCGCGACTAAAGGGGGGGGGGGCTTTAGTCGCGCCTGTTTGGTCGCGGTTGCGCGCAGTTGCGAACCGCGACCAAAGGCCCTTTTTCCACCAGTGGGATGTGCGCTAGCGTGTGGCGGCGAGAGGATGAAGGCTACGCGAGGAGGATGAAAGGTAATGGGTGCCTCATGTGACGGCTGCAGATCGCTCCATCGGAGGGCTGGGAGGCGACCGGCCGAAGTTTCGGCCGGTGCGCCGGCGCCTAATAGTCGCCATTATAAAAAGTCAAACAACAATAGTGCAAATACGTCTTCGTGGCCAACGAGGGGCTCTAATCAAACAGGTACTCCCTCCTTCCATCTATATAAGGCCTAATGTGTTTTTCAAGACCGCCTTTGACTATTGATAAGACTAATAATACATGAGATGTATAATGTGAAAATTATATCATTGTAAGCTCCTTTCACGTACAAATTTGACGGTATGCTTTATGTAACTTGCATGTCATACATTATTGCTATAACACTTGATCAAAGTTAGCCTCAAAAAACGATTAGGCCCTATATAGATGGAAGGAGGGAGTACCAAACTTGTCACCAATATAATACATTAGCAAACAGGACACAATTTATAGTAACTGGTGGGTAACCATAAAATTTTATCCGGGAGACGACTCGCACACAGACAAAAAAACATTCATCCCTCGCATGGCCCTCCTCTGGAGTTATGATCGTTGCACTAGTGGACATCCCTGGTAGTTGAAGACGATGTTGGGATTGCTCATGGTGCCCCCTCTATGCGGCATGGTCAGTGATGGCAGGGAACTCCCCGAGAAGGGTGGCAGAAGGCTTTCTGTCCCATCGCCAAAATTTGGAGGTGTCACGTCCCTCCTGGGGGCATATTTGTGGTCTCATTTGTCCCCCTGGGGGTGTATTTGTGGTCTCATTCCCCAGCAACAGGGATTTGTTAAAGTCGTGAAAAAGTGATGGCAACAGCACATGATAGACCTTGAGGGTCGTGCTACTTGTGCACCCTGTCTCGCGCTCTGGGTGAAAACTTAGGTCTGCTCAGAGTTGATTATTCCTTGCAATGATGATGTTTTTGGGTCCTGACCTTGTTGAAGGCATTGCCCGGATATGCTTGGATTGATTCTTAGGAGTGAAAACACTAGTACAGAACCGGGCAATAGCACCGGTTCGTAAGGTCCTTTAGTGCCGGTTCGGTAACCGGCACTAAAGTGTGGACACTAAAGGCCCCCCCCCCTTAGTATCGGTTCAGCACGAACCGGTGCTAAAGGGCAACCATGTGGCACGAGCCAGCTCCGGGGGCACGTAGGACATTAGTACCGGTTGGTAACACCAACCGGTACTAAATGTTTGGGTGTGTTTTGGTTTTATTTTTTATTTTTACTTTAATTTGTGTTTTCAGTTTAATTTAGTGATTGTTTTACATTATAATGAGTTGTTAAATCATTAGGTGAAAGTACCGCGGATTAGTTTGACTTGATGCATGTGGATCCTAGCTAAGTCATCGAGTATATGCCATATCCATATTATATATACTTGATCACCTAATTAAGTGATCGAGGTAATATGGATATGGCATATACTTCATCACTTAGCTAGAATCCATCCAGTTGAAACAAATCTGCGGTTTCTTTAATAAATGATATAATAACTCATCATCATCATATTAATATAAAAACTCTTCCATCATATATATCATCACCAACAACAGTTTTCGTAGCTAGCTAAAAATCATCATATAATAGTCGTCTCATTACCACTACTTAATCATCATATAGTCATTACCGCTATCTAATCACCGCCAACACTAGCTTAAAGAAGAAACATTCACTTGTACCAAAAGCAAATATATCATCGAGTTCAACATGGTAATGATATTATAAGCATTCATAACACCACAAAAGCAAATCACTCTTTGAGATTAAGTTCAGGACGAAGAACATAGACATAAGAGGACAAGTACTAAGAGCTTGAGCTAGCTAATCACTCCTGTTGCTCTCTCTCAGGTAAAATAGCATAGAACATGTATAGCTTTCCTGATTCGTCATATTGGAGCATGCAGACGAACATGTCTCCTAATCGTGGGTTGCGCTTCTGATTGCTACCCCCTAGTACTTCTCTGCGATCGTTCACAATTTTGCTCCAGTCTTTTTCTATTAAGCATTCATCGCTATTAGAAATCCCGAATGCACTAAAGTGATTGTAGGATATCTTGGCCGTAAGCTAACAATATTCATGGTACCTTTAGTCTCGATCCAATCAGGCACAACATTCATCGGGAGTCCCTGTTGAAGAACATCATATAGTAACATACTTAGCAATGAAGTTTAGCTTAAAAAATAATGTATGTAAAAGATGCACTAAGGAGAAATAGTAGAAATCTTACCATCTTTCCTAAATATATGTGACCGTAGTTCAGTACCAACACTATTAGTCGCAGGTTTGAGTACTAACATTTCTAAGTGCATGAATTTTTTTTTGTCTTGACAGCATCAAGATCCTCAAGCCATGAAACATAATGACTTGTCTCCTTGCAGTTTAATTCAGCCCCGAGATAGTAGACAGTCCTGTCTATCAAGCGCCGGACATATTTGCTTGATTGGAAATAAGCTGTCAATATAAATTACTTGTCAACTCTTTTTGAATAAAAAATATCCAAGACATAAATATGGTTGAGAAACTCGCATAATGGTACAATTAGAGGCGTCTGCACATCGACCCAGATGTCTCTATTACCTTCAATATCATCTTCCGGACGAATATCAAAGGTGATAACCATATCAGGCTCAAATACATAAGCCTTGCATAGTGCTTGCCAAGTTTTACATTCAAAATAGGTGTATGTGTCTGCATTGTATAATTTGACGTTGAAGGTATAACCATGCTCGGTCTTCAAGTAAACTTTTTTTACCTCCATAGTTTTGTTAGGACTGAAATCTATCTTATCCAAGACAAAAAATCTTGCATGGCAGGGGATACGCTAGTGGAATAGTGAAAAAATTAAAATTAAAAGTTGAAGAAAATGAAGCATAAGTCATGCTTAATTATGAAAAAAGACTTGTCGTTCTGACTTACTGTATCCACTTCGAAGTTCTCATCCAGCTTGATGCTGAAGCGCCTATCATCAACTAGAAAATTTCTGCCGCACAGGCCGCGCTGGTCTTCGCAGTATTCGCACATAATGAAATCGTGTTCGTCGTCAGACGACATTCCTATGTTCATAAGTGAAACATTAAACACTTATTTGTTCTATTAATTCAACTAATTCAACTAGTTCTGTTAATTCAACTAGTTCAACTAATTAATTCAACTAATTCAACTAAGCACTTACGAAAAATATACCTAAATAAAGTAGCTCAACTAATTCAACTAACTAGTTCAACTAATTAATTTAACTAATTCAACTAAACTAGTTCTATTAATTTTCTTACTAAAAATAAGGGAGCTAGTTCTATATAGTAAAATGTTAATTAGATAATAAAATCTCGTATAACTAAATTAAATATATATCTAGCTTATAATTTATATCTAATTCATCTAACATTTGACATTAATATC
>NC_057800.1:29728599-29729796 GCF_018294505.1 Triticum aestivum | reverse complement strand
GATGACGTACGGTGCGCGGCTGGGGCGGCGAGCGGCGGGGGCTGCGCGAGACGGCGACGACGGCGAGCGGCGGGGGCGGCGACGACGACATATGACGTGCGGAGGGGATGGCGACGTTGGGCGGCGCGCGATGGGCGACGGTGCGGCGGCGGCGGTGACGATATCGGGTGATGAAGCTAGTTGGATAGAAGACGGGCGGCGCGCCGATGAAAACTGGATTTTTCGTAAGTGCCATATATATAGGAGGGACCTTTAGTACCGGTTAGTGGCTCCAACCGGTACTAAAGGCCAATTTTGGCCAGGTCAAGAGGCGGGAAGCGGACCCCTTTAGTACCGGTTTGTGGCTCCAACCGGTACTAAAGGCTCCCCATTAGTACCAGTTGGAGCCACGAACCGGTACTAAAGGTGTTGTGCTACCACCCGCGATGCACAATGTTTAGTCCCACCTCGCCGAGCGAAGGACAGCCGCACTGGTTTATAAATCCAGCCGTGGCTGCTCCTTCGAACTTCTCTATATGGCAGGCTTCTGGGCCTAACTATGGCACACTGCCCTGTGAGTCTGCCAGACCTTCTAAGCATGAATTTGCACACCCTAGGTCTGGCAGGCCCTGTGGGCAGCGCCCCAACAATTTTTTTATAGTTTTTTTCTTCTTCTTCATTATTTATTTTCTTCTATTTATTTTGAGTAATTTTTTATATAGTTTTTTTCTTTTCTGCATTATTTATTTTCTTCTATTTATTTCTGAGTAATTTTTTTATATAGTTTTTTTCATTTCTGCTTTTTTTTCTTCTATTCATTTCTGAGTAATTTTTTTTCTGTATTTAGTTTCTTTGTGACCCTCTCTACTCTTTCGCACATGCTATGCGGGTGAAATGATGATACCATGACAAGTTTCAACATTTTCACAGTTCATTTTGTAGTGATTTTCAATTTCACTGTGATTTAGCTCTCTAAACAATTCGGTAAATGACTGAAAAACAACAAATGATGTCAGAACGTGTTGGAAATTGATGACGTCGCTTTAAATGCTGCATAATGAACGCAAAAGAAGTCAGGATTTCAAATAAGTATAAAAACATTTAAGTGCCCATGTAACAGATGAGTTCTCGTCCGAAACCCTGATACTCCAAAAGACATTGTCCAGTTTGTACATGAAGTGCGTCCAGTTTTTGCCGTGACCCTCTCTACTCTTTCGC
>NC_057800.1:29717858-29728226 GCF_018294505.1 Triticum aestivum | reverse complement strand
CGCACATGCTATGTGGGTGAAATGATGATACCATGGCAAGTTTCAACATTTTCAGAGTTCATTTTGTAGTGATTTTCAATTTCACAGTCATTTAGCTCTCTAAACAATTCGGTAAATAACTCAAAAAGAGCAAATGATGTAAGAACGTGTTGGAAATTGATGACGCTGCTTTGAATGCTGCATACTGAACGCAAAAGAAGTTGGGATTTCAAATAAGTTCAAAAAACATTGAAGTGCCCGTGTAACAGATGAGTTCTCGTCCGAAACCCTGATACTCCGAAAGACATTGTCCAGTTTGTACATGAAGTGTGTCCAGTTTTTGCGGTGACCCTCTCTACTCTTTCCCACATGCTATGCGGGTGAAATGATGACACCATGGCAAGTTTCAACATTTTCAGAATTCATTTTGTAGTGATTTTCAATTTCACGGTCATTTAGCTCTCTAAACAAATCGGTAAATGACTGAAAAACAACAAATGATGTCAGAACGTGTTAGAAATTGATGACGTCACTTTGAATGCTCCATACTCAATGCAAAAAATTTCTGGAGTTCAAATAAGTTTAAAATACATTGAAGTGCCCGTGTAATAGATGAGTTCTTGTCTGAAACCCTGATACTCCGAAAGACATTGTCCAGTTTGTACACGAAGTGCGTCCAGTTTTTGACGCGACCCTCTCAACTCTTTCGCGCATGCTATGCAGGTGAAATGATGATACCATGCCAAGTTTCAACATTTTCAGAGTTCATTTTGCAGTGATTTTTAGTTTCACGGTCATTTAGCTCTCTAAACAATTCGGTAAATGACTGAAAAACAACAAATGATGTCAGAACGTGTTAGAAATTGATGATGCCTCTTTGAATGCTGCATACTGAATGCAAAAGAAGTCGGGATTTCAAATAAGTATAAACAACATTGAAGTGCCCGTGTAACAGATGAGTTTTCGTCGAAACCCTGATACTCCGAAAGACATTATCCAGTTTGTACACGAAGTGCGTCCAGCTTTTGCTGCGACCCTCTCTACTCTTTCGCACATGCTATGCGGGTGAAATGATGATACCATGGCAAGTTTCAACATTTTCAGAGTTCATTTTGTAGTGATTTTCAATTTCACAGTCATTTAGCTCTTTCAACAATTCGGTAAATGACTGAAAAAGAGCAAATGATGTAAGAATGTGTTGGAAATTGATGACGCTGCTTTGAATGCTGCATACTGAACGCAAAAGAAGTCGGTATTTCAAATAAGTTTAAAAAACATTGATGTGCTCGTGTAACAGATGAGTTCTCGTCCGAAACCCTTATACTCCGAAAGACATTGTCCAGTTTGTACACGAAGTGTGTCCAGTTTTTGCCGTGACCCTCTCTACACTTTCCCACATGCTATGCGGGTGAAATGATGACACCATGGCAAGTTTCAACATTTTCAGAGTTCATTTTGTAGTGATTTTCAATTTCACGGTCATTTAGCTCTCTAAACAAATCAGTAAATGACTGAAAAACAACAAATGATGTCAGGACGTGTTGGAAATTGATGACGTCGCTTTGAATGCTCCATACTCAACGCAAAAAATTTCTGGAGTTCAAATAAGTTTAAAATACATTGAAGTGCCGGTGTAATAGATGAGTTCTTGTCTGAAACCCTGATACTCCGAAAGACATTGTCCAGTTTGTACAGGAAGTGCGTCCAGCTTTTGACGCGATCCTCTCTACTCTTTCGCGCATGCTATGCAGGTGAAATGATGATACCATGCCAAGTTTCAACATTTTCAGAGTTCATTTTGTAGTGATTTTCAGTTTCACGGTCATTTATCTCTCTAAACAAATCGGTAAATTACTGAAAAATAGCAAATCATGTCAGAACATGTTGGAAATTGATGACGTCGCTTTGAATGCTGCATACTGAACACAAAAAGTCCGGAGTTAAAATAAGTTATTAAAAATAACAAAGAGGTGCAATGCTGGTTAATTAGCTTCAGGCCTTTCGGAATAGTGTAGGCTGCACTTCACATAGCTCCGTGCAATCTATGCTATTCCGAAAGGCTTGAAGCTAAGCAACGTGCAGGTGAGAATTGCGCCTCTCCTTCATCGTCTCTGCACTCACGGCATATAAACCGCTCATACTGCCTCTCTCTTGGCGAGGTGGGACTAAAAATCAGCTTACTAAGAAACTCTAGTACCGGTTCATGCCATGAACCGGTACTAAATATCTTCGCAGGGCCCCAGCCTGACCACAGCCTGACACAACCTCATTAGTACTGGTTCGTGGCATGAACCGGTACTAAAGGTTGCCCATGAACTGGTACTAATGATGTCCGCCCGCCTAGCTGTTGGAACCAGCACTAATGGACACATTAGTGCCGGCTCAAATTCAAACCGGCACTAATGTGCTTCACATTTGACCCTTTTTCTACTAGTGAAACTTATAATCACCTTTGGTGGTTGGATCTGGTGAAGGCAGCGCTTGAGCGTCGCTCCCCTCCTAAAGGAATTATTGTTGAAGAACCTCGTCGTCCTTGTCATGTTATCAGATACTCCCTCCGTTCCTTTATGTAAGGTGTATTATTTTGGGCACGGTGACCAAGGCGCACAATTATAGAGTTGTTAGGACAAAAGTACCCTTGGAAAATTTCTTGGTTACTGGCAAGTAAATTAGTGTGTCGAGGAAAGTAAGAGCTACATGCAATCAAGGGAGAGATAGTTCCCTTCTTTTGATACAAGGAGAGATATAGGTAATCAGGAGATAGATACTTTCCTCTTTCTGAAGAGATAAAAAGGGAATTTTGAGGATTTATAAGAAACGCACCTTATATTTTGGAATTTTATCAAAAAACAAATACACCTTATATAAAGGAACGGAGGGAGTACTTGGTAAGGTTATGATAATTGCTATAGTCGATAGCGGATTTGATCACTTTGGGCTTGTTGTTTTAAACGCTTAGGCATAACTTTGGCCTTTTATGACTTCGTTATTGGCCGACGTGTTTTTATGTTGGTTGTTTTCATTGTATTTGTGGAGAGGCAGGGTGTGTGCTCATTTTATTTGTATTCTCCTTATGCTTTATTTTGAGTCAATAAAGTTTACTCTTTGTCCGAAAAACCAAGGTGAACGACATGATCGACATAAATCATTTATTAACCATATTCTAAATTACTTCTACGAATGTTCCAGTAGAAATGCCTGGTTACCTTACCAGTGTGTGTTGAGAAATGGCTAAAAGTAGCAGTTTTAGTACCAGCATGACTCAAATATACTGCTAGTCCCATTTCTTAGGGCACCTTCAAGGCCAAACCTTCCGCAACCGTCCGAACTATGAAAGCCATCCAACGTGGTGCTGTATCGATCAACGGAGCGGTCTGTGATGTCGCTTGAAGCTACATTGGTATTTCCCCAAAGAGGAAGGGTTGATACAGCACAGCGGGGATAGTTATTTCCCTCAGATGTGAAACCAAGGTTATCACACTAGTAGGAGAACCAAGCAACACAACGTAAACAGCCCCTGCACACAAATAACAACACCTCGCAACCCGACGTGTTAAAGGGGTTGTCAATCCCTTTCGGGTAGCGGTGCCAGAAATGGTGCGCAGACGGGAGATAAATTTGTGATAGATTAAAATAATAGATCGCAAATAAAATAAAGTGCAGCAAGATATTTTATGGTTTTTGCTTTAGTAGATCTGAAAATAAAAGCAAATAAAAGAGTAGATCGCAAAGGCAAATATATGAGAAAGAAGACCCGGGGGCCGTAGGTTTCACTAGTGGCTTCTCTCGAGAAAAATGGCAAATAGTGGGTAATCAAAATACCGTTGGGCAACCGATGGAGCCTCAAATAATTATGACGATATCCATGCAATGATTATTACATAGGCATCACGTCCAAGATTAGTAGACCGACTCGTGCCTGCATCTACTACTATTACTCCACACATCGACCGCTATCCAACATGCATCTAGTGTGTTAAGTTCATGGAAAAACGGAGTAATGCAATAAGAACGATGAACGCAAAAGAAGTCGGGATTTCAAATAAGTATAAAAACATTGAAGTGCCCATGTAACAGATGAGTTCTCGTCCGAAACCCTGATACTCCAAAAGACATTGTCCAGTTTGTACACGAAGTGCGTCCAGTTTTTGCCGTGACCCTCTCTAATCTTTCGCACATGCTATGCGGGTGAAATGATGATACCATGGCAAGTTTTAACATTTTCAGAGTTCATTTTGTAGTGATTTTCAATTTCACGGTCATTTAGCTCTCTAAACAAATCGGTAAATGACTGAAAAACAACAAATGATGTCAGAACGTGTTGGAAATTGATGACATCGCTTTGAATGCTCCATACTCAACGCAAAAAATTTCTGGAGTTCAAATAAGTTTAAAATACATTGAAGTGCCCGTGTAATAGATGAGTTCTTGTCTGAAACCCTGATACTCCGAAAGACATTGTCCAGTTTGTACACGAAGTGCGTCCAGTTTTTGTCGTGACCCTCTCTACTCTTTCGCGCATGCTATGCGGGTGAAATGATGATACCATGCAAAGTTTCAACATTTTCAGAGTTCATTTTGTAGTGATTTTCAGTTTCACGGTCATTTATCTCTCTAAACAAATCGGTAAATGACTGAAAAACAGGAAATGATGTCAGAACATGTTGGAAATTGATGATGTCGCTTTGAATGCTGCATACTGAACACAAAAAGTCCGGAGTTCAAATAAGTTATTAAAACTAACAAAGAGGTGCAATGCTGGTTAATTAGCTTCAGGCCTTTCGGAATAGTGTAGGCTGCACTGCACATAGCTCCGTGCAATCTATGCTATTCCGAAAGGCTTGAAGCTAAGCAACGTGCAGGTGAGAATTGCGCCTCTCCTTCATCGTCTCTGCACTCACGGCATATAAACCGCTCATACTGCCTCTCTCTTGGCGAGGTTGGACTAAAAATCAGCTTACTAAGAAACTCTAGTACCGGTTCATGTCATGAACCGGTACTAAATGTCTTCGCGGGGCCCCAGCCTGACCACAGCCTAATACAACCTCATTAGTACTGGTTCATGGGATGAACCGGTACTAAAGGTTGCCCATGAACCGGTACTAATGATGTCCGCCCGCCTAGCCGTTGGTGAACCGGCACTAATGGACACATTAGTGCCGGCTCAAATTCAAACCGGCACTAATGTGCTTCACATTTGACCCTTTTTCTACTAGTGAAACTTATAATCACCTTTGGTGGTTGGATCCGGTGAAGGCAGTGCTTGAGCGTCGCTCCCCTCCTAAAGGAATTGTTGTTGAAGAACCTCGTCGTCCTTGTCATGTTATCAGATACTCCCTCCGTTCCTTTATGTAAGGTGTATTATTTTGGGCACGGTGACCAAGGCACACAATTATAGAGTTGTTAGGACAAAAGTACCCTTGGAAAATTTCTTGGTTACTGGCAAGTAAATTAGTGTGTCGAGGAAAGTAAGAGCTACATGCAATCAAGGGAGATATAGTTCCCTTCTTTTGATACAAGGAGAGATACAGGAAATCAGGAGATAGATACTTTCCTCTTTCTGAAGGGATAAAAAGGGAATTTTGAGGATTTATAAGAAATGCCCCTTATATTTTGGAATTTTATCAGAAAACAAATACACCTTATATAAAGGAACAGAGGGAGTAGTTGGTAAGGTTATGATAATTGCTGTAGTCGATAGCGGATTTGATCACTTTGGTCTTTTTGTTTTAAACGCTTAGGCATAACTTTGGCCTTTTATGACTTCGTTATTGGCTGACGTGTTTTTATGTTGGTTGTTTTCATTGTATTTGTGGAGAGGCAGGGTGTGTGCTCATTTTGTTTGTATTCTCCTTATGCTTTATTTTGAGTCAATAAAGTTTACTCTTTGTTCGAAAAACCAAGGTGAGGGACATGATCGACATAAATCATTTATTAACCATATTCTAAATTACTTCTACGAATGTTCGAGTAGCAATGCCTGGTTACCTTACCGGTGTGTGTTGAGAAATGGCTAAAAATAGCAGTTTTAGTACTAGCATGACTCAAATATACTGCTAGTCCCATTTCTTAGGGCACCTTCAAGGCCAAACCATCCGCAACCGTCCGAACTATGAAAGCCATCCAACGTGGTGCTGTATCGATCAATGGAGCGGTCCGTGATGTTGCTTGAAGCTACATCGGTATTTCCCCAAAGAGGAAGGGTTGATACAGCACAGCGGCGATAGGTATTTCTCTCAGATGTGAAACCAAGGTAATCACACTAGTAGGAGAACCAAGCAACACAACGTAAACAGCCCCTGCACACAAATAACAACACCTCGCAACCCGACGTGTTAAAGGGGTTGTCAGTCCCTTTCGGGTAGCGGTGCCAGAAATGGTGCGCAGACGGGAGATAAATTTGTGATAGATTAAAATAATAGATCGCAAATAAAATAAAGTGCAGCAAGATATTTTAGGGTTTTTGCACTAGTAGATCTGAAAATAAAAGCAAATAAAAGAGTAGATCGCAAAGGCAAATATATGAGAAAGAAGACCCGGGGGCCGTAGGTTTCACTAGTGGCTTCTCTCGAGAAAAATGGCAAATAGTGGGTAAACAAAATACCATTGGGCAATTGATGGAGCCTCAAATAATTATGACGATATCCATGCAATGATTATTACATAGGCATCACGTCCAATATTAGTAGACCGACTCCTGCCTGTATCTACTACTATTACTCCACACATCGACCGCTATCCAGCATGCATCTAGTGTGTTAAGTTCATGGAAAAACGGAGAAATGCAATAAGAACGATGAACGCAAAAGAAGTCGGGATTTCAAATAAGTATAAAAACATTGAAGTGCCCATGTAACAGATGAGTTCTCGTCCGAAACCCTGATACTCCAAAAGACATTGTCCAGTTTGTACACGAAGTTCGTCCAGTTTTTGCCGGGACCCTCTCTACTCTTTCGCACATGCTATGCGGGTGAAATGATGATACCATGGCAAGTTTCAACATTTTCAGAGTTGATTTTGTAGTGATTTTCAATTTCACGGTCATTTAGCTCTCTAAACAAATCGGTAAATGACTGAAAAACAACAAATGATGTCAGAACGTGTTGGAAATTGATGACATTGCTTTGAATGCTCCATACTCAAGGCAAAAAAAATTCTGGAGTTCAAATAAGTTTAAAATACATTGAAGTGCCCGTGTAATAGATGAGTTCTTGTCTGAAACCCTGATACTCCGAAAGACATTGTCCAGTTTGTACACGAAGTGCGTCCAGTTTTTGACGTGACCCTCTCTACTCTTTCACGCATGCTATGCGGATGAAATGATGATACCATGCCAAGTTTCAACATTTTCAGAGTTCATTTTGTAGTGATTTTCAGTTTCACGGTCATTTATCTCTCTAAACAAATCGGTAAATGACTGAAAAACAACAAATGATGTCAGAACATGTTGGAAATTGATGACGTCGCTTTGAATGCTGCATACTGAACACAAAAAGTCCGGAGTTCAAATAAGTTATTAAAAATAACAAAGAGCTGCAATGCTGGTTAATTAGCTTCAGGCCTTTCGGAATAGTGTAGGCTGCACTGCACATAGCTCCGTGCAATCTATGCTATTCCGAAAGGCTTGAAGCTAAGCAACGTGCAGGTGAGAATTGCGCCTCTCCTTCATCGTCTCTGCACTCACGGCATATAAACCGCTCATACTACCTATCTCTTGGCGAGGTGGGACTAAAAATCAGCTTACTAAGAAACTCTAGTACCGGTTCATGCCACGAACCGGTACTAAATGTCTTCGCGGGGCCCCAGCCTGACCACAGCCTGACACAACCTCATTAGTACTGGTTCTTGGCATGAACCGGTACTAAAGGTTTCCCATGAACCGGTACTAATGATGTCCGCCCGCCTAGCCGTTGGAACCGGCACTAATGGACACATTAGTGCCGGCTCAAATTCAAACCGGCACTAATGTGCTTCACATTTACTAGTGAAACTTATAATCACCTTTGGTGGTTGGATCCGGTGAAGGCAGTGCTTGAGCGTCGCTCCCCTCCTAAAGGAATTGTTGTTGAAGAACCTCGTCGTCCTTGTCATGTTACCAGATACTCCCTCCGTTCCTTTATGTAAGGTGTATTATTTTGGGCACGGTGACCAAGGCGCACAATTATAGAGTTGTTAGGACAAAAGTACCCTTGGAAAATTTCTTGGTTACTGGCAAGTAAATTAGTGTGTCGAGGAAAGTAAGAGCTACATGCAATCAAGGGAGAGATAGTTCCCTTCTTTTGATACAAGGAGAGATACAGGAAATCAGGAGATAGATACTTTCCTCTTTCTGAAGGGATAAAAAGGGAATTTTGAGGATTTATAAGAAATGCACCTTATATTTGGAATTTTATCAAAAAACAAATACACCTTATATAAAGGAACAGAGGGAGTAGTTGGTAAGGTTATGATAATTGCTGTAGTCGATAGCAGATTTGATCACTTTGGCCTTTTTGTTTTAAACGCTTAGGCATAACTTTGACCTTTTATGACTTCGTTATTGGCCGACGTGTTTTTATGTTGGTTGTTTTCATTGTATTTGTGTAGAGGCAGGGTGTGTGCTCATTTTGTTTGTATTCTCCTTATGCTTCATTTTGAGTCAATAAAGTTTACTCTTTGTCTGAAAAACCAAGGTGAGTGACATGATCGACATAAATCATTTATTAACCATATTCTAAATTACTTCTACGAATGTTCCAGTAGCAATGCCTAGTTACCTTTCCGGTGTGTGTTGAGAAATGGCTAAAAATAGCAGTTTTAGTACCAGCATAAATCAAATATACTGCTAGTCCCTTTTCTTAGGGCACCTTCAAGGCCAAACCTTCCGCAACCGTCCGAACTATGAAAGCCATCCAACGTGGTGCTGTATCGATCAACGGAGCTGTCCGTGATGTCGCTTGAGGCTACGTCGGTATTTCCCCAAAGAGGAAGGGTTGATACAGCACAGCGGCGATAGGTATTTCCCTCAGATGTGAAACCAAGGTTATCACACTAGTAGGAGAACCAAGCAACACAACGTAAACAGCCTCTGCACACAAATAACAACACCTCGCAACCCGACGTGTTAAAGGGGTTGTCAATCCCTTTCGGGTAGCGGTGCCAGAAATGGTGCGCAGACGGGAGATAAATTTGTGATAGATCGCAAATAAAATAAAGTGCAGCAAGATATTTTATGGTTTTTGCTTTAGTAGATCTGAAAATAAAAGCAAATAAAAGAGTAGATCGCAAAGGCAAATATATGAGAAAGAAGACCCGGGGGCCGTAGGTTTCACTAGTGGCTTCTCTCGAGAAAAATGGCAAATAGTGGGTAAACAAAATACCGTTGGGCAATCGATGGAGCCTCAAATAATTATGACGATATCCATGCAATGATTATTACATAGGCATCACGTCCAAGATTAGTAGACCGACTCCTGCCTGCATCTACTACTATTACTCCACACATCGACCGCTATCCAACATGCATCTAGTGTGTTAAGTTCATGGAAAAACGGAGTAATGCAATAAGAACGATGACATGATGTAGACAAGATCCATTTATCTATGGCGGTAGATATAGATCCCATCTTTTTATCCTTAGTAGCAACGATACATAAGTGTCGGTTCCCTTTCTGTCACTGGGATCAAGCACCGTAAGATCGAACCCACTACCGGGCACCTCTTCTCATTGCAAGATAAATAGATCTAGTTGGCCAGACAAAACCCAAATATCAGAGAAGAAATACGAGGCTATAAGGGATCATACATAAAAGATATCAGGAGATAGAGATGAAGCCATCTAGCTACTAACTACGGATCCGAAGGTCTACAAAGGACTACTCACGCATCATCGGAGAGGCACCAATGGAAGTGGTGAACCCCTCCCTGATGGTGTCTAGATTGGATTTGGTGGTTCTAGACTCTGTGACGCCTGGATGAATATTGTGTGGACTCTCCTAGGGTTTTGGGGATAGTGGGGTATTTATAGAGCAAAGAGGCGGTCTGGGGGCACCCGAGGTGGGCACAACACACCAGGGCGCGCCTGGGCCTCCTGGCGCACCCTGGTGGGTTGTCCCCTCCTCAGGACTCCCCCCCAGGTGCAACCAGGGCCCAATATCTTCCATCTGGTCCATAAAAAATCTCCGTAAAGCTTTGTGGCATTTGGACTCCGTTTGATATTGATTCTTTGCGATGTAAAAAACATGGAAAATACACCGACTGGCACTTGGCACTATGTCAATAGGTTAGTAAAAAAATGATATAAAATGACTAAAAACATCCAAGATTGATAATAAAACAACATGGAACAATAAAAAAATTATAGATACTTTGGATACGTATCAGTCCGGACGCGATTTCTCCCGCAAATCG
>NC_057800.1:29715408-29717522 GCF_018294505.1 Triticum aestivum | reverse complement strand
CCGATGGCAGCGCCGCTTATTGATACGTCTCCAACGTATCTATAATTTTTTATTCTTCCATCCTGTTATATTATCACTCTTGGATGTTTTACAATCATTTTCTAGCAACTTTATATCATTTTTTGGGACTAACCTACTGACATAGTGCCCAATGCCAGTTGCAGTATTTTTCTTGTTTTTTACTTCAAAGAACATCAGTACCAAACGGAGTTGAAACGCAGCAAAAACTTTTGGAGATTTTTTCTGGACCAGAAGACACCGTATGGTCCAAGAAAGTACGAGAGGCGAGGCCCGTGGGGAGCACAACCCACCAGGGCGTGCCCAGGGGGGTTGTGCCCCTCATGTAGCCCCCCTGCACCGCCTCTTCGCCCTATAAATTGCCAAATATTCCAGAAACCCTAGGGGAGTCGACGAAACACAATTCCAGCCACCACAAGTTCTAGAACCACGAGATCCAATCTAACACCATCACACAGGGGTTCATCATCCTCATTGGTGCCTCTGCGATGCTTAGTGAGTACTCCACCATAGACCTACAGATCCATAGGCAGTAACTAGATGGCTGCCTCTCTCTCTTTTGATTCTCAATACAATGGTCTCTTGGAGGTCTATTTGATGTAACTCTTTTTGCGGTGTGTTTGTTGGGATCTGATGAACTTTGAGTTTATTATCAGATCTATATCCATGAATATTATTTGAGTCTTCCTTGATCTCTTATATGCATTATTATTTATAACATTGTATTTCTTCTTCAAATCTTTGGTTTAGTTAGGCCAACTAGATTAATTTTTCTTGCCATGGGAAGAGGTGCTTTGTGATGGGTTCGATCTTGCAGTGTTCTTTCCCAGTGATAGAAGGGGAAGCAAGACACACATGTATCATTGCTATTAAAGATAGCAAGATGGGGCTATTCCTTCATGAATAGGTCTCGTCTACATCATGTCATCATTCTTATTCCAATACTCCATTTCTCCATGAACTTAATGATGGGGAACATAGTAAGTTTAAAAACTTTCCTACGCACACGCAAGATCATGGTGATGCATAGCAACGAGACGGAAGAGTGGCGTCCACGTACCCTCGTAGACCATAAGCAGAAGCGTTATGACAACGCGATTGATGTAGTCGTATGTCTTCATGACCGACCGATCCCTAGTGCCGAACGTACGACACCTCCTCGATCTGCACACGTTCAGCTCGGTGATGTCCCGCGAACTCACGATCCAATAGAGTTTTGAGGGAGAGTTTTGTCAGCACGACGGCGTGATGATGGTGATGATGATGCTACCGGAACAGGGCTTCACCTAGGCACCGCTACGATATAACTTAGGTGGATTATGGTGGAGGGGGGCACCGCACATGGCTAAAGATCAATGATCAACTTGTGTGTCCATGCACTACTAGGGAAAACCTTATACACAGAATCTTAGCAGCAGCGCGGTCTAAAAATAGACGCTACTGCTAATTAGCAGCAACGAGCTTTAGAAAAGAGCGCTGCTAATGACTGAGTAGCAGTAGCGCTCTAGGTGAAAACAGCGCTACTACTATAATTGCCACGGTGTTGCCTCCAGGAAAGATATAGTAGTAGCGCCCTTCCCGTGGACGCGCTACTGCTAAAGAACTTAGTAGCAGCGGTTTTGCTCAAAACTCGCTGCTGCTAACTATGACTGCAACTAATTAAGTTTAGTCCCATACTGCTAAGCGAACAAGGTGTTTACCACCTTAAATATTTTGCTTCACAACCTATCTCGAGCACTTGGTCTTCATTGAACTATATGTGTATGATTTGTGGTTGCAATATGCATCCTCGCCTGTACCTATACAGGTACAGTGAGGATTCATGTTGACTATTTAGATTATACACAAAAAGATCAATGATGACCAATGTATATTTTTGATGTTTTTACTAAACAAAAGAAATAACTGCTTCCATTAGCAGTAGCGGTTTTCCCCAAAACACGCTGTAGATAAGGTAGCTATAGCGCGTCTTCTGTACGTGCGCTACTGCTAGTTCGAGTTAACCACCCCCCGCATCAAAATTTCTCTAAGTCCCCCCCACCGGCCTGTTCCCCTACTCCCTATCGCCGCCGCCCGAGCCCGAGCACGCTTGCGCC